>NC_142076.1:13160600-13435600 GCF_059756535.1 Pantherophis guttatus | reverse complement strand
GAGTTGGCCATGGTGAGTTGACCATGGTGAGATAGCCATGGTGAGTTGGCCATGGTGAGTTGACCATGGTGAAATGGCCATGGTGAGTTGGCCATGGTGAGATGGCCATGGTGAGTTGGCCATGATGAGTTGGCCACGGCAGGTTGTGTCAGTTTGTTGCAGCACATACTATCAGAAAATTCAGCTTCTTTATATACATAATAATACATAAGGCATATATACAATACCCATGCTGGTTTTTCCAACTTGTAGAGAGAAGAGATTGTAAGTAGGTTCAAACACAGGCCAGGATAGCATAGGCAAGACTTCTTCTATATACAGAACAGTTGAGCTAAGCCACGCCCAGGCTCCTTACTGTCTGAATCAGCAAACAGCCCCCATTGGCTGACCTTGTTGCCATGTCTCTTCCAGTCTGTGAACTCTCATACACTGACAAGTTGGCCATGATGAGTTGGCCATGATAAACTGTCATAGACCCCTTTCAAGGGTGTATACATATATAAACAGCAAAATAAAGCAAATCCAAAGTTTTGTTCCGCTTCTTTGCAGCCTCCCTTCCCCGAGTCCGTGTAGAATTTTGTAATCTGCTTCGTATTAAAAGGAGTCTCAAAGTGGGAGCAATAAAGCCAATCATTAAAGTTCGCCTGCCTCTCCCAAATTGCAAAAGTCAGATCCATAAAACGGAATAAGAGCAGGAGAAGCATATTAAACGACAGCCGGCAGCATCGGCTGGGTCTAAAACTTAGGCAAACAAGTAGACTTCTCAGGGCTATCGAAAGCGAATTCTATTGAGTGCCAACTGTAATTGAAGAGACATATTGGATTCCATCACTTCAGTTTTGTTCATCGGTAATTCTTTCTCTCTTTTTTTTTTCCAGCAAAGGAAAAAAAACACCCAAAATAGCCACTTTTTTTCTGGATGTGATCTAGAGGTGAAATCCAGTAGGTTCTGACAGGTTCTGGAGAACCGGTAGCGGAAATTTTGAGTACTTCGGAGAACCGGCAAATGCCACCTCTGGCTGGTCCCAGAGTGGGGTGGGAATGGAGATTTTGCAATATCCTTCTTCCAGGAATGGGGAGGGAATGGGGATTTTGTAGTATCCTTCCCCTGGAGTGGGATGGGAATGGAGATTTTGCAATATCCTTCCCCCAGGAGTGGGGTGGGAATCAGTGGTGGGTTGCCCCCGGTTCAGACCGGTTCACAAGAACCGGTAGGAAAACCAGTGGGAGGCCCCGCCCACCACCCCGGATGTCGTCATCAGCGACCTGTGTATCCGTAAAAGCAAGGTGCACAAGCGAGCGAAGTAATCCCATTGCGAACTGGTAGTAAAGGTAAGTAGAACCCACCCCTGGTGGGAATGGAGATTTTGCAATATCCTTCCCCCAGGAGCGGGGCGGAAAAGAAGATTTTGCAGAATCCTTCCCCTGCCATGCCCACCAAGCCACGCCCACAGAACCGGTAGTAAAAAAAAAATTGAATTTCACCACTGATGTGATCCACTCATTTAATGCTCAAATAATTGCATTGTTTCATTTCAAAATAAAGGGCAGGAAGGAATCTTTCCAAACGAACAAACATGATGAGATGGGATCAAGGACAATAGACCTTTATGGTGCTAGCAGGAAGATGCTGGAAAGCTGTTTATTTTGCTAGGCGCATCAGTGGAAACTCCCCGTCTCCACTTATATCAAACTGCCCTTCGGGGAGGAAGGCAGGGGAGGCAGACAAAACATTGTTGGGT
The DNA here is from genome assembly GCF_059756535.1 of Pantherophis guttatus. Lineage (NCBI taxonomy): Eukaryota > Metazoa > Chordata > Lepidosauria > Squamata > Colubridae > Pantherophis > Pantherophis guttatus. The sequence continues at coordinate 13,433,858 of NC_142076.1, read as the reverse complement.
AAACGTAGCCTGGAGAATGTTCTCATAATAAAAAACTTTTAGTTTCCACAGGAAAGAAATCCAGGTGTGTTTAGAGAAATGGTAGAACATATTCAAAGGGTTATTATGGATCATACCACCGGGAGCCCAATTTTCAAACTACAACTGGCATTTTTTTTGTCTACCTATCGAGTCCTTCCCAAGGATCTGGAATAGGCAGATGCTTCCAGGGTTATAAATGTGGGGGGAAATGGCCCTAAATCACTTTTCAGTGCCATAGTAACTTCGAAAGGTCGCTAAATGAATAATTATAAGTTGAGGACTACCTGTATTCAGGCTAACCCTATCTAGAATAGAATAACAGAGTGGGAAGGGACCTTGGAGGTCTTCTAGTCCAACCCCCTGCTTAGGCAGGAAACCCTACACCACTTCAGGCAAATGGTTACCCAACATCTTCTTAAAAACGTCCAGTGTTGGATCATCCACAACTTCTGGAGGCAATTTGTTCCACTGATTCATTGTTCTCACTGTCAGGAAATTTCTCCTTAGTTCTAGGTTGCTTCTCTCCTTGATTAGTTTCCACCCATTGCTTCTTATCCTGCTTTCAGGTGCTTTGGAGAATAGCTTGACTCCAGGGATGAAATCCACTTATCTTCCTTACCGGTTTGGAAGCGTACGTGCCACGCAAGTCACCTGTGTGCACGGACCTTCTGTGGTATAAAAACACATTATTTCCTGGTTAAAACCAGGAAGTAATGACACCCGGGCAGGTGGGTGGAGCTTCACTCCAACATTGCTATCGGATCGCTGAACCACCAGCCAAGATCGCTACTGGACTGAGTGATCCGGTCCGATCCGGGAGCATTTCACCCCTGCTTGACTCCCTCTTCTTTGTGGCAGCCCCTGAGATATTGGGACACTGCTATCATGTCTCCCCTAGTCCTTCTTTTCATTAGACATACCCGGTTCCTGCAACCGTTCTTCATATGTTTTATCCTCCAGTCCCCTAATCATCGTTGTTGCTCTTCTCTGCGCTCTTTCTAGAGTCTCCACATCTTTTTTACATCGTGGTGACCAAAACTGAATGCAGTATTCCAAGTGTGGCCTTACCAAGGCATTATAAAGTGGTATAATATCTGTCCAAACTCTTCAATGCACAGTCTTCCATCCTTCCGAGGTCGGTAAAATGAAAACCCAGATTGTTGGGGGCAAGATGCTGAGTCTTAGAAAGGGCTGTAAAGCACTATGAAGTGGTATATAAATCTAAGTGCTATTGCTATTGCTATCCCATCCCATCCCATCCTATCATTTACTCTACTCTACTCTACTCTACTCTACTCTACTCTACTCTACTCTACTCTACTCTACTCTACTCTACTCTACTCTACTCTACTCTACTCTACTCTACTCTACTCTACTCTACTCTACTCTTCTATTCTATTCTATTCTATTCTATTCTATTCTATTCTATTCTATTCTATTCTTCTACTACCATTCATCTATCGTTTGCCTTATGCTGTCTGATCAGAAGGCACATTTTTCTATAGAATGTGAAACCGTTGCAAGCTAATATCCCAAATGCAATTAAACTGCTGATTTGGTTGCCATCTGTCTTCTCAGAAGTCTTATGCAATAGATAATAAAAGCCGTGTCAAATTAGCAGATGACAAGATTCCCCCTTTCCCTCCCAGCCTCATTCTATAATCTTTTTGGCTCATTCTGTATTTCGTACAAAGTCGGATAACATTAAATTCTCTCAAACACAAAGAGAAATGTTAACAATAACCGTATGTACTCTGCGAAAGGAAACCTCATTACGATCATTCCTCTAATTATTTGTGTAGAGGGGTCTTACTATGAAACAAACATCCAAATAATCCAAGAACTTCAGTGGAAAGAGATATATCCTTCTCAAGAATATCGTGTTGTCGCTTATCTGCCACACAGCTACAACAAGGAGAATCTGGTCAATTAAAAGCAATGCTTACTACTACAGCACCGTACAAATGATTCCGTAAACACATTCAGATCTGTGCGGTCCTTGAAGATTTACCAACTAGGTAACATCAAGAAGTAACATTGTTCCTCACCTCCTTCTAGCACTGGTGATGTTACCTACAGTAGTTGGACCATAAAACATCTGCAAGAAAACTACCAAGCTCAGACAAGCACCAAGGACCCTACGTTATTCCTCCGCCTCCTCTTCTTCCTCTTCCTCCTCTTCCACCACCACCTCCTCTCTTCCTCCTCCTCCTCTCCACACAGCCCACCCCCTTCTTGCACTGATGATGTTAATTAGTTGGACCATAAAACATCTGCAAGAAAACACCCAAGCTCAGACAAGCACCAAGGACCCCACAGATCTGAATCTCACTTTTAAAAACTCACTGAACAATTGTCTCGCTTAGCAACAGAAATTTGGGGCTCCATTTAGGTCATAAGTCAACCTGTAATGTCTGAGCTCCTACGTTGCTTCTATTCTTCACCGCTCTTCTGGATTTCCTAACTCCTGTCTTGTCTTGGCCCCAGTTTCATCATACAGAGACACAAACAAAAATGAGAACCTATTCTCTTCTTGTTGGTAATAATGAAATCGTATTGCCTGCCAAGGTCTTTGTGGTGCTCCCATATTCCCTTTGAACTGTCACCCGTCTTTCTGGATTTCAAGGTTCGAAGCTGCTAGTGCACCTCACCAACGGTGATAATAAGATGTGTCAAGAACGAGATGAGAGAGCGAGACACGTGGCTTGGTACCCTAACAAGCCAGCTAATTAATTGGAAAGAATTGCCTCTCCATCATCTGACCAACCCAAAAGAAGCTTTCAGCTCTTCAAGCAAGCAAGCTCCCATTTCATTGTTTGAAATCATTTGGTCATCGAATATGGATTTCAGAATGGATTGCCATCTTTTCTCCTGAAATCCCATCATCCCATCCTGTAATATTTCTCACACTCTTCTGCACACCCCTGAAGTTGGGTTTCCCCTTCAACACTCAACAAACTCGCCACTTCTAGATATACTGGTTCTTCGCTCTACTGTGGGCTTTTTAAATTCATTTTCATGATGATTATGATCATGATTTAGCACTTATAGCCTTTATGTACACTGAGAGCTTATGCACTGAAGACAAATTCCTTGTGTGTCCAATCATACTTGGCCAATAAAAAATTCTATTCTATTCTATTCTATTCTATTCTATTCTATTCTATTCTATTCTATTCTATTCTATTCTTTTCTACCCTACCCTACCCTACCCTACCCTACCCTACCCTACCCTACCCTATCCTACCCTACCCTACCCTACCCTAAACTCTAACTCCTATTCTATTCTGCTCTGCTCTGCTCTGCTCTGCTCTGCCCTGCCCTGCCCCTAACCCTAACCCTAACTCTTATTCTATTCCATTCCATTCCATTTATTCCACTCCACTCCACTCCACTCCACTCCACTCCACTCCACTCCACTCCACTCCATTCCATTCCATTCCAATGAAGAATTAATTTTGGGAAACACACTTCTGTAAAGCATGCATGTAGTCAGCGCAAATGAGAGAGAGAGCTAGAAAAAAACAAAGCTCCCCCCCAACTGAAATGATATATTGCCTTGTTCTGGAAGCCACCAAAGACTTACAGTATGATAGCAATCCAGGTGGAGTTGCATACAAGGGTTGACAAATCAAGAAGCCTTTGTTTTTTCTGCAAGCCCATTTCCATGTGAGTTGTTTTCATTTAAAAACAGGACAGCTGAAGCATCTATCATTGTTATAAAGGAGGCGGTGACAATAATTGGCAGCATATTGTGAACCAGATAAGAGTCATCAATTGTTACAGCATCAGGATGAGCTGGAAAAGTCACTGATAAACTTGTCAGGGTTTTTCTGACTTGATTATGCGTTCTGGAGAATAGAGAGTGTCTTCCAGTGATGGTGAATCTTTTAGACTCAACGTGTCAAAAATTCAGAAAATGCCTAACTTGATTCTGCTGGTGCGCTACCCCATCCGAGGAACAAAAGAGAATTAATTCTTTACGTATTCATTTATTCAGCATACTAAAAAGCAGAGACATCACCCTGCCAACAAAAGTGCGTATAGTCAGGGCTATATGGTTTTCCCAGTTGCAATGGATGGCTGTGAAAGTCGGACCATAAGGAAGGCTGAGTGCCAAAGAATTGAGAAAGAAGTACCATCGGACCAGATGATTATTAACAAATTTTTGTGGTGTGCAGAATGTGATAGACTAACATATATTCTTAAAGATAGACATGAATCAATATTTAATCAAGGCTGGGATAAATGGTATAAATGGATAGAAGTAAAAATGATATGAGGTAGATGTTAGGAAAGCATATAGCACAGAGTTGAAAATAGTAAGCTAAATATATATAAGGTAAGTAAGTAAGTAAGCTTTTATTGCGGTCAGAGACCAAATTAAAATACACATAGAAGGGGAGTATATTTTACAAATATAAATAGATCATGCGACAGTACATCATCTACTGCCTCAGATATAATCTGTACTGTCAGTACTAGTGATCCGCTGCTGTAGGGGTTACCCGTCTCTTCCCCCGTTTTTTTTCAGCCACGACTGCAGCAAAATTTTTTGCCACCTTTGGAGTTATATTGGGGTCTGTGTCCTGGAGTAGGAAATAAAGGCTGAACAGATCAGGTGAACCAGGGAATCTCTGCGAAATAGGAGAAATGAATCTTAATCTTATGTCTCGGTAGTGGTAAGGTAATATTAGATACAAGAAGACTAATAAGTGCAAGATGAAAAATGATAAATTTAATTGAAGCTATAGTATGATGATATATAACGTTACTTAGGAAATGTATGTATATGGGGGTTGAATCAACCTCAAACGTATGTATGTGATTTTGTTTTGTTATTGTCTTCTTTCTGTCTTTTGTTTTTAGTTTATAATAAAAAATAATAATAAAAAATAATAATAAAAAATAATAATAAAAGGAAGGCTGAGCGCCAAAGAATTGATGCCTTTGAACGATGATGCTGGAGAAGACTCTTGAGAGTCCCTTGGACTGCAAGGCGATCCAACCGATCAGTCCTAGAGGAGATCAACCCTGATCACTCTTTAGAAGGCCAGATCCTGAAGAGGAAACTCAAATATTTTGGCCACCTAATGAGAAGGAAGGACTCGCTGGAGAAGAGCCTAATGCTGGGAACGATTGAGGGCGAAAGAAGAAGGGGATGGCAGAGAATGAGGTGGCTGGATGGAGTCACTGAAGCAGTCGGCGTGAGCTTAAATGAACTCCGGGGGATGGTGGAGGACAGGAAGGCCTAGAGGAATGTTGTCCATGGGGTCACGATGGGTCGGACACGACTTTGCAACTAACAACAACAATTCATTTATTTTTAAAACAGATAGACAGATTGAAGCAGCTCTGATTGGTACCGTTGCTATTCCCTCAATCCTTCTGCAGATTCAGCTGCTGCTGATCTGGACACTCTCTAATCTGCAGCTCTTCTTCCTGTTTCTCAAGGTCAATCCAACATGCCATTACATCTTGTGACTTCATCTGATGCCCAGCTCGGATGTCATTCCTCATATTCCAAGATTAACAATTAAACACTCATCTTTTTAAATCTGCATTTGTTATGATTTTATAAGGCCTTTTATTACTGAATTTGTGTGGGTGGTGGCTTCTTATTACGACGATTGCTATATAAGCGTGATAATTTTTTTATTTATTGTAATGCGTTATATGTAGTCCATGTTAAGCTGTAAGCCATATGTGTAGAGTGATTTGCAAAAAATAATTACATGGATGAATGCATCTCCTTGCTACTAGTAGTATTCCCTACTACCCTAATTTAGAACTTTTTTTGCTACAGGATTGGAAATCCTGATCTGAATGTTTCTACCATGGAGAAAAGAGTCAGAGATATCAATAATAACATACATGTCAGGTGTAAACAACCAGATCCACATGTACAGAGTTTGAGCTAACTACTTTATTGTGTTCTGCCTATAATACAGGAATCTCCCAGTCTGGCAGCCTTCTCTTGGGAACAATTAGATAACATGGAGGAACTTGGAGGAAGTCTATCCTTCCTCCAAGTGGTTTTGGAGGAAGTATGTGGTTTTGTGCAGTGATTCCAGGCTAGCTCCACACTTGATCCCTCCTTCCTGCCAGGCTGGGTGCTTGAAATAGCGGGTCCTCCTTAAACTCTACCCTGTTATCCCTGGTTTTCTATAAAAAAAAAACAGAAACCATTCAAATATCTGCCTAAGATGAAGCCCCTTGAATGGCTTGTTAAAGTGCCCAACTAATGGGAAATTAGTGGCTGGTGTTAAAAGTTGCCTCAAAGTGACAAATGTGGAACTTATCACCGTAATCAATGCTTCCAGTTGCCAGCCCAAAAGATCCCATTAATCAAAGCCAAAAATGATTAAATTGCCTGGATACAGACAATTTTCAGCTACATTGATCACCCACGCGCTAGTCAATCATCAGCACCAAGTTTGATACCAGTTATTTTTTGGGATGGGATGGGATAGGATGGGATGGAATGGAATAGAACAGAATAAAGGAAAGAATGAATAGAATAGAATAGAATAGAATAGAATAGAATAGAATAGAATAGAATACAATAGAATAGAATAGAATAGAATAGAATAGAATAGAATAGAATAGAATAGAATAGAATAGAATAGAATAGAATAGAATAGAATAGAATAGAATAGGGGATGGGAATGGGAATGGGAATGGGGATGGGGATGGGGATGGGGATGGGGATGGGATAGGATAGGATAGGATAGGATAGGATAGGATAGGATAGAATAGAATAGAATAGAATAGAATAGAATAGAATAGAATAGAATAGAATAGAATAGAATAGAATAGAATAGAATAGAATAGAATCTTTTGCTGTCACTTTAAAATATACACTAATCAGCATACATTAAAATGAAATTTCATTGCTCTCAACTCTCAAAAGTTGGCTGTTATGCATATACCCACCTACAAACACATATATGACACAGAGAAACATCACAGTGTAATTCGAATGTATACATATACATGGCGGGGGGGAAAGAATCCTGTGAATTTACCAGATGGATGGCATAAGGAACAAAGCTGTTCCAGAACCTAGCAATCCTGCTATAGATACTTCGAAACCTCCTCCCAGAAGGGAGCAACAAAAACAGGCCGTGAAGTGGGTGTGTGGGGTCTCTAACAATGCTCCAAGCACGTAACGCTTATAAGCAGTATCCTGAATAATGGGGAGCGAGCTTCCTATTATCTTCTTAGTTGTCCTGACCACTCTCTGTAGGGACCTTCTGTCTGAGGCCCTACTGCCACCAAAGCAAACAGTGATGCGAGGGAGGGAGGGAGGGAGGGAGGGAGGGAGGAAGGAAGGAAGGAAGGAAGGAAGGAAGGAAGGAAGGAAGGAAGGAAGGAAGGAAGGAAGGAAGAATATTGAGAGTGAAAGAGGGAGGGAGGGAGGGAGGGAGGAAGGAAGGGAGGGAGGGAGGAAGGAAGGAAGGAAGGAAGGAAGGAAGGAAGGAAGGAAGGAAGGAAGGAAGGAAGGAAGAATATTGAGAGTGAAAAAGGGAGAGAGGGAGGGAGGGAGGGAGGGAGGGAGGGAAGGAAGGAAGGAAGGAAGGAAGGAAGGAAGGAAGGAAGGAAGGAAGGAAGGAAGGAAGGAAGGAAGGAAGGAAGGAAGAATATTGAGAGTGAAAGAAGGGAGGGAGGGAGGGAGGGAGGAAGGAAGGAGCAGGAGGAAGAATATTGAGATTGAAAGAGGGAAGGGAGGGAGGGAGGGAGAGAAGGAAGGAAGGAAGGAAGGAAGGAAGGAAGGAAGGAAGGAAGGAAGGAAGGAAGGAAGGAAGGAAGGAAGGAAGAAATTTTTATATTCTGCTTAGAAAAGTCTAAGAAATAATGCCCTTAAAACACATTATATTTATTTTACATGTTTCAAAAATCCCAAGGAAAACATGAATTAAAATTCAAACTATTAATTTGACAAAAAGTTTCAGTCATAATTAGTGGTGACAAGGAAGTATCCTTAGGGTCGGCCTCTCTGATAGCAAACCAATTATGAGAACCTCAAAGCTATGATTAAGTCACCAGAAGTAAAGCAAATTATCTTTCTTTTATTCTATTGCTCCAGGATAAAGAAATGAGTGGGGGAAAAGAAAAAAGAAATGAACTTCAGTCGGTTCTTGTTTTTAACACAAGCTTCATTTCATTTGAGGAAACTTTGAAATTGGCAGTTTCTGGTTTTTCTCATTTTGGCTTTCTGTTTGCTTACTTTTTTATATATATAACTTAAGGGCCTCAAACTATAGGAAATTCAATTTACAATCTTTCCATTCCCTTCCCAGATTCAACAAGACAAACATCATTTCAAAAATCAGCAAATAAATACTAAGCAGGAATTAAAGTGCAATGTAAATGGTAATATACAGGTAGTCCTCGATTTACGACCACAATCGAACCCAACGTTTCTGTCGTTAAGCGAGACATTTGTTAAGTGAGTTTTGCCCCCATCTTACGACCTTTCTTGCCTTCATTGTTAAGTGAATCACTGCAGTCATTAAGTTCATTCAGCCGGTTCGGACTGGTTCGAGCGAACCGGATGCTAATTTTACATCTGGTTCACCGAACCGATAGTTGCAAGGATTGGCTGTCCCCGCCCACCCCACCCCGCCCCTCTCAGGAGTCTCCACATGGCCCATTTTGGATGCGAGGTAAGTGCATCCAAAACGGTTGTTAAGTGAATCTGGCTTCCCCGTGGACTTTGTTTGCCAGAAGTTCGCAAAAGGGGATCACGTGACTTCAGGACACTGCAAAATATGAGTCCGTTGTCAAGCGTTGAATTTGGATCACGTGACCACGTGGATTCTCAACGGTTGTAAGTGTGAAAAGCAGTCCCTTTTTCCAGTGCCGTTGTAACTTTGAACGGTCACTAAATGAATTACAGTAACTCGAGGACTACCTGAATTGCCAAAACTTGACTGCTTCCTTGAAAATGTAGGAGTAAACCACGAAATCAATGGGGAGAGGGAAAATGTCTTTACTTGGGTGGAACGTGGTTATGGGAATGAAGGAGGGAAGTACAGATTAGCCTTTTTAGCTCCTTGCCTTAATTCATCACACCACTGATTTCCTTCCTCTAATAAAAAAAGAACCAATATGACTTTATATAATAATAATAATAATAATACGGCAGATAAGGATGAAAAGAGAGGGGAGGACTGATTATAGTGTAGGATTGGCAAAAGACGAAGAAGTTAGGAACAAGAACAAAAGAGCTGTGACACGCTATTAGCATGCGCACCAAAGATAGTATTTTGCTCAATAGGTTAATCCCCAAGTGGCTTCTCTTTAAAATTCATGCCAGCAACGCTCGCAGAAGGGGCACCTGAAATAAAATGGTGACTCAGGACGGGGGAAACTTTGGAAAGCTTGCATAAGTAAAAGGAACTTTTGAAGGTGGAGTCGAGGGCAGGAGTCGGACTTGACAAAACCGAACCTCTAACAGGACAGGGAAAAACTTCTCAAGATCTTCCACATGGACTAGCACAATTCCAGACTTCTGGTACTTCCAGTAGGCCTGTTTTTTGCCCTCCCCAGGCTCCGGAGGCTTTCCTTGAGCCTCCGGGTGGGCGAAAACAGCCTCCCCTGGGCTCCAGAGGCCCTCCGGAGGCCAGAAACGGGCCCGTTTTCGGACTTCCAGAACTTTCAGGAGGCCCATTTTTCGCCCTCCAAGAGCCTCCGCGCGGGCCCCGCACTTATCTCGCGTCCAAAACGGGCCATGTGGAGACCCCTGAGAAGGGCAGGGTGGGGTGGGCGGGGCCAGCCAGTCCTTGCAACTACCGGTTCGGCGAACCAGATGTAAAATTAGCATCCGGTTCGCCCGAACCAGTCTGAACCGGCTGAATCTCACTCCTGGGTCACTGCAGTTGTTAAGTTAGGGTTGACTCTAACTGTGGTAGTGTGGTTTGTGGTTCAGGTTGTGGTGGGAAGAGAAGAAATCTGTGTTTGCATGTTCCATGACCCCAGGCATCCTATTAAGCCATTAGACGGTTTATTTCTTTGGGATCTTAGGCCATTGGAAGACTTGAAGGACCAAATTAAGGACAGATTGTCATACAAAAAATATAAGTGGTTGAGAAAGGTCAACAGCCACTTGATGACACATAATCAATCAATCAATGTTATATAAATGCAGAGATCACATTCCGTTAGAATTTCACATGGTGCGATCCCAGCTCTTTCCATAATGCTCAATGTAACAAGAGAATAAAAGCATTAAATTCATGGCAAAATGCCGCGGTCATTGCAATGACATTCAATGAAATTTAGTTTTTGCCCTGCTTTCTCTGCCTGCTGAATAAAAATCACAATCGCAGAAATTCACAGAAGTGTTAAGACCACTTCATAATGCCTTGGTAAGGCCACACTTGGAATATTTCATCCAGTTTTGGTCGCCACAATGTAAAAAGAGATGTGGAGACTCTAGAAAGAGTGCAGAGAAGAGCAACCAAGAGGATGAGGGGACTGGAGGCTAAAACATATGAAGAACGGTTGCAGGAACTGGGCATGGCTAGTTTAATGAAAAGAAGGACTAGGAGTGACATGATAGCAGTCTTCCAATATCTCAGGGGCTGCCCCAAAGAAGAGGGAGTCAAGCTCTTCTCCAAAGCCCCTGAGGGCAGGACAAGAAGCAATGGGTGGAAACTCATCAAGGAGAGAAGCAACTTAGAACTAAGGAGAAATTTCCTGAGAGTTAGAACAATTCATCAGTGGAACAACTTGCCTCCAGAAGTTGTGAATGCTCCAACACTGGAAGTTTTTAAGAAGATGTTGGATAACCATTTGTCTGAAGTGGTGTAGGGTTTCCTGCCTAAGCAGGCGGGTGGACTAGAAGACCTCCAAGGTCCCTTCCAACTCTGTTACTCTATTATTCAATCCTTACCTTCCTAAATATCCATTTTCCATCTTTTTTACCAGATCTTTTCCTGGTACCCCAGCTTTAAACTTTAAACATTCAGAATTGCAGTGGCTTCCTCTTACTTACAACATTAAATAAAGAAGAGATCTATATCTTTATCTTTATCTATATCATCTCTATCTCTATATGTCTATCTATCTCTATCTCTATCTATCTATCATCTATCTATCTATCTATCTATCTATCTATCTATCTATCATCTATCTATCATCTATCTATCTATCTATCTATCTATCTATCTATCTATCATCTATCTATCTATCTATCTATCTATCTATCTATCTATCTATCTATTTATCTACCGTCTCGGCTTGGAGGTTTTAAAGAAGTAGCTTTTCATATTATCAACTATTGGTGATACCATTGCCATATTTTCTCCTCCTTTCTACCGGCAGTTATTTTTTTTAACGTGACTCTTTTAATTAATGCACTCTCTACACTATTTCTTAGACCAGTGTTTCTCAACCTTGGAAGCTTGAAGATGGGTGGACTTCAACTCCCAGAATCCCCCAGCCCTGGCTGGGGGATTCTGGGAGTTGAAGTCCACCCATCTTCAAGCTTCCAAGGTTGAGAAACACTGTCTTAGACATTCTTACCAACAGCTGCTGTTTGACTCAAACAATAGTCACAGTATTGGAGAAGGGAAAAAATATAACTCCGTGTTGGCAGAGGAACTGGAAAAGGTCTGACTGATGGTGGCGATTAAACAGCTGAGCAGCCCTGCCAAAATCTGTTCTACCAACATTAAATCGTTGACTGGAAAACGGAGCCTTGCCATGCCCGCATGATGGGTTTTAATGCAAATTCTATCCGCTTGTTTACACCGCGCAGGTCTATAAAACAGGTAGGGGATAGGATGGTCAGTAGAAGCCCAAAATCAATGGGACAGTTTGGGAAAGTCTCACAGGTGGAGGAGATTGACAATGTGGGGTTAGTGTGATTGATTAGCCATGCTCCATTGAACTAGGTTCATGTTACTCGGCTGAGAGGAAAGGGAGGAGAGGGGAAGGGAAGGGAAGGGGAGGGAAGGGAAGGGAAGGGAAGGGAAAGGAAAGGAAAGGAAGGGAAGGAAAGGAAAGGAAAGGAAAGGAAAGGAAAGGAAAGGAAAGGAAAGGAAAGGAAAGGAAGGAGGAAGGAAGAAGGGAAGGGAAGGGAAGGGAAGGGAAGGGAAGGAGGAAGGAGGAAGGAGGAAGGAAGAAGGGAAGGAAAGGGAAGGAAAGGAAAGGGAAGGGAAGGAGGAGGGAGGAAGGAGGAAGAGAAGGGAAGGAAGGAGGAAGGGAAGGGAAGGGAAGGGAAGGGAAGGGAAGGGAAGGGAAGGAAAGGAAAGGAAAGGAAAGGAAAGGAAAGGAAAGGAAAGGAAAGGAAGAAGGGAAGGGAAGGAGAAAGGAGGAAGGAAGAAGGGAAGGGAAGGGAAGGGAAAGGAAAGGAAAGGAAAGGAAAGGAAAGGAAAGGAAAGGAAAGGAAAGGAAAGGAAAGGAAAGGAAGGAGGAAGGAGGAAGGAAGAAGGGAAGGAAAGGGAAGGGAAGGGAAGGAAAGGGAAGGGAAGGAGGAGGGAGGAAGGAGGAAGAAGGGAAGGAAGGAGGAAGGGAAGGGAAGGGAAGGGAAGGGAAGGGAAGGGAAGGAAAGGAAAGGAAAGGAAAGGAAGGGAAGAAGGGAAGGGAAGGAGAAAGGAGAAAGGGGAAAGGAAAGGAAAGGAAAGGAAAGGAAAGGAAAGGAAAGGAAAGGAAAGGAAAGGAAAGGAAAGGAAAGGAAAGGAAAGGAAAGGAAAGGAAAAGGAAAGGGTTATATTGTCAAAAAAATATGTATACTATATAGTTAGTTTAGTTTATTTGATTTTATATGTGCATGAAGCCATAAAGAATCAAGCTGAACAGAAATTTTATGTGGCTTAAGGCAATTCCCAGATATTAAATGAAATGAGTAAACACCTCATTGGAAGAACAAATCATATGCTTTTTCTCCAGGTTAAAAGTAGAGTGCAGAAGAAATTAGGGTTTTCCTTCATACTCACTGCAGATCTGTAATTAACTGGACTCTCCAGGAGAATTTTTTGTTTTAAATTATGTATTAATAACATGAATGAAAGAAAGTACTTTATTTAGTCTGGCACTAAAACCTTTCCATGCAGATATCTTTATTAAATCATTTTACTTTGCACGGAATTAAAACAATTATTGCAGCACCAACACAATTATTATTATCCATACCTAGAGTAAAAAAGAAGATATTATATGCAAACCTAGCAATTTTTTTAAAAAGAAAACAAAATTAAACTCAGATTTGAAATGCGCATTTGCTACCCAAGCAATAAATTTGATGCATTTCCTGGGCTGTTGCAGGAAATTGCATCTTATACTTCGGTTGAATTTTTTACGCTTTTAGAAATCTTTAATATTTTGATGACTTTCTCATTCATTCAGAGCTCATCAGATATTTAGAAGATAACTACCTATTAGTCTATGAGGCATAGATTAATTTTCATTATTTGATTGAAGCTTCTTCTTTTTTGTATTTCTAGAAAGTTTAAATATTTTTTTTCACTTTTTCATGTATTAAGAAAATTCACATGCTGAAAAAAATAGAACATAGAATAACAGAGTTGGAAGGGACCTTAGAGGTCTTCTAGTCCAACCCCCTGCTTGAGCCGGAGACCCCTATACTATTTCAGATAAATGGTTATCCAGTCCCTTTTTGAAAGCCTCCAGTGATGGAGCACCCACAACTTCTGAAGGCACGTTGTCCCATTGGTTGATTGCTCTCACCGTTAGGAAATTTCTCCTTAGTTCTAGGTTGCTTCTCTCCTTGGTTAGTCTCCATCCATTGTTTCTCGTCTTGCCTTTTGGTGCTCTGGAAAATAGTTTGATGGCCTCGTCTTTGTAGGAGCCCCTCAAATATTGGAACGCTGATATCATGTCTCCCCTAGTCCTTCTTTTGATTAGACTAGCCATACCCAACTCCTGCAACCATTCTTTGTATGTTTTACTCTTCTTCTTCTTCTTCTTCTTCTTCTTCTTCTTCTTCTTCTTCTTCTTCTTCTTCTTCTTCTTCTTCTTCTTCTTCTTCTTCTTCTTCTTCTTCTTCTTCTTCTTCTTCTTCTTCTTCTTCTTCTTCTTCTTCTTCTTCTTCTTCTTCTTCTTCTTCTTCTTCTTCTTCTTCTTCTTCTTTTAAATTTGATTTATATGCCGCCCTTCTCCGGAGACTTAGGGCAGTTTACAATGCGTTAAGCAATAGCCTTCATACTTTTTGTATATTTATACAAAGTCAGCTTATTGCCCCCACAAACTGGCTCCTCAATTTACCTACCTTAGAAAGGATGGAAGGCTGAGTCAACCTTGAGCCTGGTGAGATTCAAACTAGCAGTAATTGCAGGCAGCTGAATGATAATAACAGGCTATTAGTCTGCTGCGCCACCAGCAGTCGTCGTCTTCTTCTTCTTTTCTTCTTCTTTTCTTCTTCCTCCTCCTCCTCCTCCTCCTCCTCCTCCTCCTCCTCCTCCTCCTCCTCCTCCTCCTCCTCCTCCTCCTGGGAGTTAAAGTCCATCCATCTTCAAGCTTCCAAGGTTGAGAAGCACTGCCCTAATCATTCTTGCCGCTCTTCTCTGCACTCTTTCCAGAGTCTTAACTTCTCTAATCAATGCTGGTCTATGAAAAGGCCCACGTGCCTCAATTGAGCAAATCCTCTGTCGTGTGGATGGTCCCCGGATTTGCAGTTTGACTTCCAGAACTTCATCAACCGTCATGTCAAGGTTGGATTGGCCAAAAAGGTCATCGGTTGTGTGGCTTGCTTATCTTTTGGAGGCTGTGCTCCAGGAGCAATCTGTTCCCACTTTCCTGGCAAATGATGAATGAGCCTCCCCTGTGCCTTTAAGTTGCTTGGAGCAGGGGAGGTGTGCGGAGGAAAGCTGCTTCACAGCATGCTTCTGAAAATCTCTCCATAATTGCAAGGGAAAGCTATCTTAATGAAACTTTCCTTGCTGCGATTTTGCATTTTCAAGTATGCTTATTATTACCACAGCAATCCCAAACTCTTGAGAACACAGTCTACTATCCATCTGTATTTAGGTTAACAGTTTGCATGTGACATGTAAATAAATGGAGGGGAATCTTGGAGGGGAGGGGGCGGTTGTGTATCTATGTATATCTATGTATATCTATCTATATCTATCTATCTATCTATCTATCTATCTATCTATCTATCTATATATCTATCTTTATATCTATATCTATATCTTTTCTTTTATGTACACTGAGAGCATATGCACCAAGACAAATTCCTTGTGTGTCCAATCACACTTGGCCAATAAAATTCTATTCTATTCTAGGGGACATGGTGGCTCAGTGGCTAAGAAGCTGAGCTTGTCGATCGAAAGGTCGGCAGTTCAGCGGTTCGAATCCCTAGTGCCGCGTAACGGGGTGAGCTCCCGTTCCTTGTTCCAGTTTCTGCCAACCTAGCAGTTCGAAAGCAGGTAAAAAATGCAAGTAGAAAAATAGGGACCCCCTTTGGTGGGAAGGTCACAGCGTTCCGTGCGCCTTTGGCATTGAATCATGCCGGCCACATGACCACAGAGATGTCTTCGGACAGCGCTGGCTCTCTGGCTTTGAACCGGAGATGAGCACCGCCCCCTAGAGTCGGGAAAGACTAGCACATATGTGCGAGGGGAACCTTTACCTTTACCTTTACCTCTATTCTGTTCTATTCTATTCTATTCTATTCTAATTCTAATTCTAATTCTAATTCTAATTCTAATTCTAATTCTAATTCTATTCTTCCCTTATTCTATTCTATTCTATTCTATTCTATTCTATTCTATTCTATTCTATTCTATTCTATTCTATTCTATTCTATTCTATTCTATTCTATTCTATTCTACTGCACTACACTACACTGCACTATTCCATTCCATTCCATACAAGAAGTCAGGGTGTACTACCTGTCCCATTGGTTAGGAATGAATTAGGAACTCCTCTCCTGGAAGAATGAAATATTTTGAGAAATATTAAGAAGGCAGAATATTATATTTCCCTGGATGAGAAATGGAGAATAGCTTGAATCTCTCTTCTTTGTGGCTCCACATCTTTTTTACACCATGGTGACCAAAACTGGATGCAGTCTTCCAAGTGTGGCCTTACCAAGGCCTTATAAAGTAATATTAACACTTTTAGATCTTGATTCTATCCCTCTGCTTATGAAGCCTAGAACTGTATTGGCTTTTTTGGCAGCTGCTGCTGCACACAATAAATGGGACACACTTTCCAATCAGCCTCCAGCCTCCATTTTGTCCCCAGTGCCTTTCTCCTGGCTTGGAACTGAACCAGATGGATATTTCTTCCAACATTAGAGTAGCCCCCAAATAAATATAAGACATAAACAAATAATAAATAAAGTCTAACTGTCCAAAGAATGATAACTCCTTTAAAATAACTGGACCTCCTCCCCTCCCTGTTCCCCCAAAGTTTCGCTGATCCTAATCTCTGTTGAGATTCTCCCAAGGGGACCAAACGGGCGATTGCTGTTGATGAGGAAGCCATTCAACCATGAGGAAAGACACTCCCAATCGTAGTAAATCCAAGAGTATTGAATATTTCAGAAGCATTCCTTTGGGGAATTCTTCCTCCTGAAATAAGAATTGCACTTATGATGCATCCGGCATTAATATTAAAATATTCATCTCAGGGGCCTTATCCAAATCTCCGTGGTTGTTCTCCAGGGAGGAAAGCTACAATTGCCTATCCACATCTGTGATTCATTTAAACTTCTCACTTTTGCCCTCTTAATAACACTTAGCACTTACACTCTACCTTCCACTGACACTTGGCACATATCAACTCATTAATCTTTATTCCATGGGAGGCAGACGAGAGAGAGAAAGGAAAATGGAGAAGAACGATAGAGGGGCAAAAAAAAGAAGAAGAAAAACCATTAGCGTTTAGGTGAGGTTATGCAAGACACTCGCCTAACCGTTGCCAAGGGAAACGGAACTCAAAGAAAAAGCCTTTTATTGGGATTTTGTGGCCAGGCCTGCAGGCTCAGTTTTTTCCTTCCCCTTCCTTTGCTTCTTCTACAAATACATCTTTGGCTACCATGTCCCTGGGACTGCAGATTTGGTCCCCTTTCTCCATCATAGGTAAAAGTAAAGGTTCTCCTCGCACATATGTGCCAGTCGTTCCTGACTCTAGGGGGCGGTGTTCATCTCCGTTTCAAAGCCAAAGAGCCAGCGCTGTCCGAAGACGTCTACGTGGTCGCGTGGCTGGCATGACTCAACGCCAAAGGCGCACGGAACGCTGTGACCTTCCCACCAAAGGGGATCCCTATTTTTCTACTTGCATATTTTTACGTGCTTTCCAACTGCTAGGTTAGCAGAAGCTGGGACAAGTAACGGGAGCTCACCCCGTTACGCAGTACTAGGGATTTGAACCGCTGAACTGGTAACCTTTCGATCGACAAGCTCAGCATCTTAGCCACCGAGCCACCACATCATAACCATGTTTAATTGAAAAATCGCGGCTCCATCAATGGAGCTTCACGAGGGTTGCATCTGGAAGAAAGAAGCTTCATTGGGATCTTCACAAAACCTCTTTCAAATGGTTGCAGTTCTTGGTTTTTCTGAAATTACTATCCTGTTTTGTTTAGTTGTTTTGGGGTGGTTTTTTTTTTTAAAGAAAACACTGATTGTTAGGCAGACACTCTGTGGATAAGAAGAAGAAGTTCTAAGAGATCGAGACAAAACATTTGGATAAAGTTCTCTGCATCCAGTCCGTTTCTTTCTAACTTCTTTATAAAGAATAGCAGCAAATTTTATTCCAGGGAAATAGCAAGCCTTAATTACCTTCTGCCTTTACACAAGAGACCAGGCAGCCGTAGCCTATGCTTAATCACAACTTACACACACATAAAAATTACTGCCTTCAACATACATGCATTTCTTTTTAATTATACATAGGAAAGAGGGAATCAGTCTAATTAAGGAGCTCGGGTAAAAGAAGAAAAACAAAAATCTTTCCACCCAAATCAGAACAGGCCCCAAATTACTCTAAAGTGTGCTTGTTTTATATAGTACTTCCGAGGCTTTGAATGTCACAGTCTTAAGTATACTCGAGATACGGCTTATGTTCAGAGGTAATTTTCATATAATTTTACCACCGGTTCGCCACGCAGTGAAAATGTGAGCGTGGCTTTCCACGCATGTTCGCAGTCTACCACATATAATAATAACAACTTTATTGTCATTGTACGTGTGATCTGTCCCCGTCCACACACACACACAAACACAGCCAGCCAAGGGTTAAGAAAGTACTTGGCACGCACACAGGTCGTTATCTCAAACTTGGCAGCAATATAATCACCGTCTGCCAAGAGCTTTTACTGCAACAGATAACATAAAATTACATACGCATTGCAAATAGTCCAGCACAACAATATCCCGTTCGGCAGCTTCAGACGTTGTTCAAGTGACTAGCCAAAGTTCATTTTTGTTCGTCACGGAGTTTTACCAGCCACCACCCTCTCTTATATAGTCTCTGGGGTGTGGTCCAGTGACTCAGTTCTAATCCCTAGCACGCCTCCTTAACTGCTGCAACCATTTATCACGCCTTCGTTGGCGTGCATCCAGGAATGACGGCTCTCCTTCGCTCTCATCCGAGACACCTGGCTCCTGGCTAATCTCCTCTCCCTCGGCCAGCACCTGAGACAGTGCCAGAGGGGAGGGGCCTGGAGAGGGAGGCCTGGCTGACTCCTCTTCCTCATGTTCGGAGCTTTCTTCCTCCAATGAGATAGGCTCAGAGGGCGGGGCCACAACAACGTGTATACACAGTATACCCATACAACAAAATTCACTTAACACCCAAAGACCAGGCCCAACACCCATAACAATCCCCAAACACACCCCCACCCACTAAAAATTCCCCACCCCTAAAACCACCTAAGCATTCACATAACAGACCAACTAATGCTGTCCAACAGCTCACTGAGAGGAGCTACAAAGGGAGAAAGCAAAAAAAATCAAACCGCAAGAAATCATGTAATCCTAGGCTGGCAGTATCATCGTTTAAGTGTCAGGCTTCGATGCTATCTCAAAATAAATGAACTTCCAAACTGCCGATCTTTAAGGAAATTTTCTCTTTATTCGAGCACAGCAATCTGATCCGGACTCTTTTCGCGGTCAGTACTGACCTTTGCCCCCCAATCCCTCCCTTTCCAATCCCCAATTCTCTGCTTCTCATTGGCTATCTTCCAAGTCACTCTCCTGATTCCTTTCTTCGTCAGGTCACAGGAATGTCTCCCCCCTCTCCCATCTCCGAGGAGACCGAATCTTCAAAGGGATTTAGCAGGCAAAAGTTCAGGCTTCTCCTCCCTTTTCTATGTCAGTTCTGAGACGCCGACATTAAGTTCTTGATCGTTTTCAAACATTGTAATTATAAACTCCCCAATCGCTACACAAAACTCAGAGCGTCAAATCGATATTATAGAATCAAGGTTTAATTTGAAATTTCTCATCTCTGAAGCTTTTTTTTTTGTAGAAATGTGTCCATTGTCTTGTGATGAAATCAACTCCATTCACAAGCTGAATGTCTTCCTGACACACGGAAGAGTCTTTAATGACTTTGTTAATACCGGATTAAATGCGTTGTGTTGATAATACAGGTAGTCCTTGGCTTGCTATCATTTGTTTAATGGCCGTTTGAAGTTACTGTAAGAAGTGACTTTAAGGGTGGTCCTCACCAGTGGTGGGATTCAGCCGGTTCGTACCACTTCGGGAGAACCGGTTGTTAACTTTCTGAGCAGTTTGGTGAACTGGTTGTTGGAAGAAATCATTAAGGCAGAGAACCGGTTGTTAAATTATTTGAATCCCACCACTGGTCCTCACATATACAATCTAGGGGTGGGATTCAGCCGGTTTGGACTGGTTCAGGTGAACCAGATGCTAATTTTACATCTGGTTTGGCGAACCGGTAGTTGCAAGGACTGGCTGGCCCCGCCCACACTGCCCCGCCCTTCCCAGGAGTCTCCACATAGCCCGTTTTGGATTCCAGGTAAGTGCAGGATGTGTGTGGAGGCTCTGGGAGGGCGAAAAACGGGCCTCCTGGAATTTCCGTAAGTCCAGAAACGGGCCCATTTCTGGTGTACGGAGCCTGGGGGAGGCCGTTTTCACCCTCCCAGGGGCTCAAGGAAAGCCTCCAGAGCCTGGGGAGGTCAAAAAATGGGCCTCCCAGAAGTTCCAGAAGTGCAGAAACGGGCCTGTTTCTGGCCTCGGGACACCCTCTGGAGCACTGGGAGGCCGTTTTCGCCATCCCGGAGGCTCAAGGAAAGCCTCCGGAGCTTGGGGAGGGCAAAAATGCCCCCCATCACCGTGGTGCAGGAGGCCGAGTAGGCCACACCCACCATGGCTACACCCACCCAGCAACTAGGCAGAGAACTGGTAAAATTTTTGAATCCCAACCCTGATACAATCCCTTGGTCATGTGATTTGGTCATGTGATTTGGGCAACCGATGTATTTCCAATGGTTGTGTTAGAGTTTGCAGCAATCCAGCCACCACACAAGTAAAGAATTCAGCAGGATTCATTTATAAAAGAAACTTCTTGGTGTACAACAATATAAAACATGATGCATGTATACCATACCCATGCAGCAGAACTCAGAATCCAGAAGCACAGAATCAGTCAGAAGCTATATAATACAGAGGCTATATCACAAGGACAAAGCAACTCTTATATACAAATCAGTCAAGCTAAGCCACGCCCAGGCTTCGAGCCATCTGGGTCACGTTGACTGACCTGTTACCATGTCTATTCCAATTCATGAACTCTCATACACTGACAGGTTACAGCATCCTGAAGTCATGCGATCTTGTGACCTTCCCAGGCAATTTCTAACAAGCGAAGTCAACGGGGGAAAGCTGGATTTGCTTAACTACCAGCTGTTTCACTTAGCAACTGTTGCAAAAAAGATAAAATCAGGCAAGTCTCACTTAAAGACCGCCTTGCTTAGCAACAGGAATTCTGGTCCCAATCCTAATTCAAGGGCTACCTGTGCATTTCCGTCAGTTTTACATTTATTTGCTGGGTTTTTTTTTTTTCTTTTGCTTTCCAGTGCTGTAAAATAGCTTTAGAGTTAGCGAACAGCTGTTGTCTTGCCATTTCTTGAATTAGAATTTCATTCCAAAATTAACCTTACTTACTTACTTCACTTCATTTGGGTCATTAACCCGCACGAGATAATTGCTATTCAAACATTCAAAAATATCCAAAATTACATTGACATTGCCAGGATAAGCACGTACAGACAAAATAGAAAAGAAAAATGGCTAAAAGACAGTATTAAATCAAATATGCTAAAAGGCTTGCTCAGGCTACACACATCTAAAAAGAAATTAAAATTTGCCATCTGGATAATATAAACTTGGAATAGCCATATTAAAAATAAAAAAAAACCCAATACTATATAAAGACATGCAGATATAGACAAAGACAGAGACACAGCAGATGTTACAACAACAGTTGGGACCAAAATTTCTGTTGTTCAGCAAGTGGTTGTTGAGTGAATCGTGCCCGATTTTACAATCCTTTTTGCTGCAGCTGTTAAGCGAATCATGCAGTTGTTAAGTGAACCTAGCTTCCCCCACTGAATGCTTCTCTGAAGCCAGCTGGCAAGGTCCCAAATGACGATTTATTTATTTATTTTATTTTTTATTTATTAGATTTTTATACCGCCCCCTCTCCCGAAGGACTCGGGGCGGTGCACAGCCAAAGTTAAAAACATACAATATAAACAATTAAAATACGTTTAAAACAGAATTAAATCTAAAATGGCTCCCCAATTTAAAATGCCTTACCCATACCCCTATAAAAAGACGAATTTAAAATTTAAAAATTTAAAATTTCCACATTTAAAAAGGGGGAAGATTTAGGCCAGGCCAGCTTGATAAAATAGAAAAGTCTTAAGCGCGCGGCGGAAGGTGCGCACGATCATGTGATCCTGGGAATGTTGTGGCCTGTCGGCTGCCTGCCCCTCCGGCAACCGAATCAGAGGAGGAGGAGGAGGCATGGGAGTCAGGATCAGCATCAAGGCCTGGATAGCTCAGCAGACTGATAGCATTGTGATTAACACCAGCTGTCTGCAATTACTGTAAGTTCGAATCCCACCAGGCTCAAGGTTGACTCAGCCTTCCATCCTTTCTAAGGTAGGTTAAATGAGGACCCAGTTTGTGG
The DNA here is from genome assembly GCF_059756535.1 of Pantherophis guttatus. Classification (NCBI taxonomy): domain Eukaryota; kingdom Metazoa; phylum Chordata; class Lepidosauria; order Squamata; family Colubridae; genus Pantherophis; species Pantherophis guttatus. The sequence goes on along the minus strand of NC_142076.1, from coordinate 13,411,694 downwards.
GGGCAATAAGCTGACTTTGTATAAATATATACAAAAGGATGAAGGCTATTGCTTAGCGCATTGTAAGCCGCCCTGAGTCTCCGGAGAAGGGCGGCATATAAATCAAAATTTTAAAAAAAAAAGCAACCTGAGAGCTCCAAGGCAGAAGTGGGAATGGAGATGGCAGAGAGAGAGAGAGAGAGACAGAAGCAGAGCCTGGGCCGTCCATCAGCCCTCAGATGGAGAGTCAACAGCCCCCAGGTCTGGAGGTGGCTGATGAGCAAGAGGAGGAACAGCTGGGTCCAGTGCCTGACTTGCGGATGCGAAGAAGGCAGAGGAGAGGAGAGCAGTGGAAATCTATGGGCCGATCCTTAGGACAGAAGATCCACATCAACCTCTTGGGCCGAAGAGGTTGTAAAAAAAGTGCTTTTAAAAGCCTCTGACGATCCCAGCTGAACTGCGCGATCATCAGAGGCTTATTTTTTACTTTTAAAAGCATTTTTTTGGCCAAAGAGGTTATAGAAAAAATGCTTTTAAAAATTAAAAAAAAAAAGCCTCTGATGATTGTGCGGCTCAGCTGGGCATTGGGGGGGCCAGGGATTTTTGCTACCAGTTCTCGGAACCACCTGCCGCCATCACTACCGGATCAGGTGATCCGGTCCGAACCGGGAGCATTTCACCCCTGATTTACACCCAAAAGCTAATTAATAGCCCCAATTTTTGGACAAGTTTAAAAACCACAGAGAAACTCTTCCTCTGAACGGAGAATTCCACCTCCCGTTTATAATGCTAATAAAATTACCTAGTTTCTTTTTTTAAAACATCCAAAAAACATTCTTTATTTAACTAAACCCCTGTACTATCAAGAGCCTTGATAGTACAGGGGTTTAGTGCACCCTGTAATTAACACAGCTGCCTGCAATTTCTGCTGGTTCGAATCTCTCCAAGGCTCAAGGTTGACTCAGCCTTCCATCCTTTCTAAGGTGGGTAAAATGAGGACCCAGTTTGTGGGGGCAATAAGCTGACTTTGTATAAAACATACAAAAGAATGAAGGCTATTGCTTAACGCATTGTAAGCCGCCCTGAGTCTCCGGAGAAGGGCGGCATATAAATCAAATTAAAAAAAAAAAAAACTGCACCTCCCCACCCTTCTTATAAGTTTTTCTTACATATATGTTTTCTTCCATTCCATTTTAGTATTATTTAGTATTTATCTAGATAAATGACAATAATACTTTCATTTTACGTAATTTATGTTTAGACAATTTGTTCTCCAAACTCAGTGGTGGGTGTTTTCTCCACATAGATGTCTGTACTTAATCAGAAGCATATGACAAGGTCAGAAATACGAAAATGTGGGGAGAAAGCATCTTTCCATAAATATTGTGAATTCATTATAACACATTACACAATTCTTAATCATCGGTGTTTAGAGCGCGAGAGAGATCATTTTGGTACATGTCAAAAAAGCTTAATGGCTAGGCTTGAATGACTGTAGCTGTTGTAAGTGTGTACATTTGTCACACAATAAAATTTCTGAGGGTAATGCCGAGGACATTAAAAAATAAAAGTCCTGCAGACATTTAAAAGTGCTTTTTGCCAAGGCTGGTGATAACTTTATACGGCCGTGATAGTGAACCTATGGCACCAGTGATGGGTTTCAATTTTTTTTACTATCGGTTCTGTGGGTGTGGCTTGGTGGGCGTGGCATGGCTTGGTGGGCGTGGCTTGGTGGGCCTGGCATGGGAACGATACTATAAGATCTCCATTCCCACCCCACTCCAGGGGAAGGATACTGCAAAATCCCCATTTCCTCCTGATCAGCTGGGACTCGGGAGGCAGAGAATAGATGGGGGGCGGGGCCAGTCAGAATTTTTACTACCCGTTCTCCGAACTACTCAAAATTTCCACTACTGGTTTTCCAGAACTGGTCAGAACCTGCTGAAACCCACGTCTGTATGGCGCGCATGCCACAGCTGATGATTGCGCGGCTCAGCTGGGATCATCAGAGGCTTTTTAAAGCATTTTTTCTACAACCTTTTCGGCTGAAGAGGTTCTATCTCTGCTTATGCTTCTCTGCCCTGGCTCTGTCTTTGCTTCTGACGCGGAGCTCTCATCAGAGCCTTCCCCAGACTCCAGGACTGGCCCAAGGTCCTCCCCAACCTCCTCATCGTCCAAGTCTGCCGCCAGCTCCGCTGGCAGCTGGCGAACCACAACACACAGCTTCTCCTTGGGTTCCTATTGAAAATTCCAGGCGAAAGAGGATCACGGCACGAATTAACCTTTTCTGTAGTCTAGAAGGCATCGGAACACAAGTTTCCTGGGGTGCCCTTTGGACAGGCAAGACTACAACTCCCATTACCCCTCAGCAGTTGTGTCCTGAACGTCCATCTCAATATCAAAGGCAAAAGGTGATCATTGTCCTACTTAAAACTTTCTCCAAAGACTTCTTGAACTTTAAGATAGATTTCCTGTTGAGAACCCTAGACTCTTCTTACAAACGTAGACGTCCCTAGGCTCTTAAATTCCATGGAATAACGTTTGAATTAAGTTTTGCAATCTTAAATCTCCACTGCAAACAAAGATTGCTTGGAGACAGGTTCATATTTATTTATTTTCCACTACCTTCCTTGGTTTCCTCCCTTCGCCAGGGACTGATATTAAAAAAGGGATTTTCTTGCAAAAGTTTTTTTTTTTCCCCCTTGGCAATTCTGATGTGATGTGACCTGAATCTCCATCTTTTGGATAAATGAGTTCTTTCCCAAATTTTGCAGTGCGGTTACAGATATACAGGGTTAACAGATATACAGATGGAAGGGACCTTGTAGGTCATCTAGTCCAACCCCCCGCCCAAGCAGGAGACCCTACACCATTTCTGACAGATGGCCATCCAGTCTCTTCTTGAAAGCCACCAGTGATGAAGCTCCCACAACTTCTGAAGGCAACTTCTGTTCCATGGGTTGATTGCTCTCACTGTCAGAAAATCCCTCCTTATTTCCAGGTTGAATTTCTCCTTGTTCAGTTTCCATCCATTATTCCTTGTCTGGCCTTCGGGTGCTTTGGAAAATAGCTTGACCCCCTTCCTCCTCTCTGTGGCAGCCCCTCAAATATTGGAATACTATTCTCAGATACATGTTTAGAATAAAATAAAATTTGAAGTCTGCATGATGGGAAAAAAAATTAGAATATAAATTAATGTGGCTTCTGTTCATTTTCTTAAGATGCATATTAATAGACACACCTGGTTACTTATTTTTCCCCCCCCCCAGAAGGGTGGGCGTTTTGATAAATGTTGTTAGCCTTTAAAGTACCCCAAGAACTCTTGAAAGAGAGACTGGATCTGATCAGCATAATCAGCTTTATCTAAAGTTACTTTTCAGAGGCAATGTGATCAAATCACTCCTTTTAATCACGTCTCCTAACTGAGTCACCCTGAAGCATACAGGGCATCAAAGCAGGATGGATTCTTGACTTCAACAGTCTTCTGCCCTTAGACATACTGTATTTTTTAACCATACCGACTATCCGAATCAGCTCCAATTATCTGAATTGAGCTGATTAGATTTACAAATTAACTCCATGATGCAAATTGAATTGGGAGTAGATCACACTTCCCCAGAGTGAAGTGGCCATGACAGAAAAAGAAATTCCAGCACTGGAGCCAAATCCAGACATAACAACAGGCAACACTTGCCAGCAAAATGATAATAATTTGATAGGTCTTTGGGAATTGGGCATCATATACATTTAGAATAGGATAGGATAGGATAGGATAGGATAGGATGGGTAGGGTAGGGTAGGGTAGGGTAGGGTAGGGTAGGGTAGGGTAGGGTAGAGTAGGATAGGATAGGATAGGATAGGATAGGATAGGATAGGATAGAATAGAATAGAATAGAATAGAATAGAATAGAATAGAATAGAATAGAATAGAATAGAATAGAATAGAATAGAATAGAATAGAATAGAATAGAATAACCGAGTTGGAAGGGACCTTGGAGGTCTTCTAGTCTGCTTAGGCAAGAAACCCTACACCACCATAATTTAATAAATTATGGTTGGTGGGTTGCACAGTCAAATGGATGTTTAGATTGGATTTGGCAATTTTATCCATCCAAGGACTTGAGATGGGCGGATGTTATTATTTGATGGCGTTAAAGGTCTCCTTGCAGGATGTCAGCTGCCATTTGCAATTGACCGATGGTGATTTTGTCAATGCCAATTATTATGGTTGGTCCCACAGCCAGCCAGTTGTTTAGATTGGACTTGGCATTTTTATCCACCCACTGAGTCCTTCTCAAGGACCCAAGATAGGCAAATGTTGTTTGAAATGTCTTAAAACTATCGTCGCAGGATGTCAGCTGTTCCAAGGAAAGTTGCCTTTTGCAATTGACGGAAGGTCACTTTGTCAATGTTGATGGTGTTGCAGTTTCTACCTGTTCTTGACTTTGGCACCCCATTTACTGAACAGGAAAGAATTACCTCTGCCACCAGACACCCAACAATGAATCTGGGTGTCCTTCAATAACCAAGATTGCTCTGAAGTGCATTCCCCAACTTGTCATCACGTCAAAGCTCACCTCCTAACAGAAGAACCCAACGGCCTGGGAATGAAGGTTTTTTTCAGTAGTCAGACCCCAAACTTTGACAGTTGCACCAGCCTGGAAGGGAGACAACATTTGTTTTCCTTGCATCTTTTAACATTTGTTCTTTTCCAAGGCCAGAATGACCTTCCCTTGGTTATCGGAACAGAAATGTAAAGTAACAGCAAAATATCCAAGGAAATCAAAGATGGTAAAAACAAATCTATTTGGCTTGCAAAGAGGTTGGCAAGAAAATTGCTTCGGTTGACATGCCTGACAATAAGAGAAACCTGATCCTTTGAAAAAAAAGAGATTTAATTCACATGATATGACAACCACCGCAAATCCTCTCCACCTTCAGAGACAGCTGCAGGAAATTAAGACTCACCACAGCCTTGTATCTGATAGTGTGACAGTGTTACTTCTCCCACAAGAGCATCTCTTGATTGAAATCCTCAATATGTTTGAAAAGGGCCTGACCACAGCTTCAAAAGGATGCCGCTGGCCACAGTTCTTCACGAAGGACTTGGGAGACATAATTAGATTGACTTCAAGAGCTAGCCACAAATTCCGGGGCTTCGTCTGCTGTGTCATAATTGCGTGGAAGGATCTCTTCTTCATCCACACCTTCACGCTTTGACTTTCCACATATTTGGATCCAAAAAGTTGGACCGTCAAGAATATCTGCAGTCGAAAGGAATGCAACCTCTGTCTTATTTATTCGTATCCCGCCTTTATTATTTTTACAAATAACTCAAGGCGGTGAATATATCCAACACACCTTCTTTCTCCTATTTTCCCTACAACCACCCTAACAGGTGTGTTGGTCTGAGAGAGGGTGACTGGTCCAAGGTCACACAGATGGCTTTCGAAGCTAAGGCAGGACTAGAACTCACAGTCTCCTGGTGATTGGCACAAAGTCACACAGATGGCTTTCATGGGATAAGGCAGGACTAGAACTCAGTCTCCTGGTGATTGGCACAAAGTTATGCAGATGGCATTCATGGCTAATGCAGAACTAGAACTCACAGTCTCCTGGTGATTGGCCCAAAGTCACCCTATTGGCTTTCATGATTAAGGCAGGATTAGAACTCATACTCTCCTGGTGATTGGCCCAAAGCCACCCTATTGGCTTTCACGATTAAGGTGGGACTAGAACTCATACTCTCCTAGTGATTGGCCCAAAGTCACCCTATTGGCTTTCATGATTAAGGCAGGATTAGAACACACAGTCTCCTGGTGATTGGCCCAAAGCCACCCTATTGGCTTTCACGATTAAGGTGGGACTAGAACTCACAGTCTCCTGGTGGTTGACCCAAAGTCATGCAAATGGCTTTCATGGAAAAGACAGAACTAGAACTCACAGTCTTCCTGGTTTCTAATTTGGTGTCTTAACCGTTGGACCAAACTGAAGCGGTTCTCTTATTCTGTTCACATGGATTCCAGGGCAGTTGGTTTTTAACAAGCTCTCTTATTTACACCCTTGGAGATGGACTTGTAAAGGTAGTAGGAACAAAACCTATTGGCTTTCACCAACTCCAGATGTGTTGGTTAGCAATTCTTCTAACAATTCAACAAGCAGAGTTGACCTGCATACCCAGACATCGGTGCAAAAGCTAGCCTCAGTTATACCAGAACCTTGAAATAGCTAAGATCCCCATTCACATGGAAAGCTCTGCAGCCATGCTGTTCTGACCTAGGCTTCCTTGGAAAGTATACAGCACAAAGTTAGTCCCGGCAAACCTCTTTATTTCAAACGGCTGTGAATTATTGTCGTTCCCAGTGCGAAAGGCTTCTCAAACAGTCTTTCAGGGGAGTGTTTACAAACACCCACCTTATCTCCCTTGGAATGCTGCCAGAGCACTAATTGCCACACGCAGGGCAAGGCCAAACTTAGCACAGAGTCAAACAGAGCTTTTCCAGACCAGATGAACTAAATTGCTTCCTGCAAAAGCTCATGTCCCGTTCACTTCTCTTTTATGTCTTATGGGAGGGGCCAATCATCTCCAAGCCTTACTCCCAAGTCGACCCTGTTTTCTTAATTGTTCCTGTCTCCTGGCAGCTCTGCGCATGCGCACACTGAGAACAGGCTCACGCTGTTCTTCTGCCTCGCTGATGTCAAGACTCCGGAGACTCCGGAGGCAGCAAAGAACTACCAGATGACCTTGGCCCCCACTCTGCCTCCGACGCAGAGCCATCGTCCGAGCCTTCCCCAGACTCCAGGACTGGCCCACGTTTCTCCCCAACCTCCTCACTGTCTGAATCTGCTGCCAGCTCTGCTGGCCACCGGCGAGCCACAACACATGCATCTGAGGTCACTTCAGTTGGTTGAGAAAAGCTGCCCCTCTTCCACTAATTTTTCACTAATCCCCTCCTTTGCATCAGTCTCACATAGCCCATCTGTCACTTTCTCCTCATTTAGAGTCTCTGGATCCACAGTCGCCTCGTTCTAATTTACACCCAGTTGCCACTGCTGACTTTGAGTGTCATAACAAAAGGCAACATGGTGTGTCTGTTTTCATTTGTTGTATTTTTTGGGGTGTGTAATTATACAAGGATATAACTTTCTATCCATCTGAGAAAACCCACCCCCTTTTCTATTTTATTATTGCTTATTAAAGCCTACCGCTGGTTGATTGAAGTGTGTGGGTTGCACTGTACTTACAATACCTTGAAATATATATATGGTGCGTTGCTTCTACCTCTGTTTGCTTGCTTAACTCGGCTGCCCAGCAAGTTCTCTTCATTAGATGTGGTAACATTGATTGTTTATTTCCTCTTGCAGAAATTAGACGGATGCCTCGAACAGATTAGCTATTTCTGAATTTTTATTTTAGGGCTTTGGGTGTGATTAAAGTGGTTTTCATTCTCTAGTTTTATCTACTTTTTTTTTAATGGATCTTTCTGTAAATTGAACATGCCATACAAGTAGTCCTCAACTTACAACAATAACGGAGCCTGCCCATTACGTTCATGAGATGGGATGGGTTATTACCTTACGATCTTTGGAGCGAGAACGTCTCTTCTTCTTTTCCATAAAGCTGGTAGGTTCATATCCCAATTGTAAAAATACTCCATTAGTACTGTAGGAAGTTAGCACCTACCCCTCTCCTAGAAGAATGAAACATTCTAGGAAATATTAAAAAGGCAGAATATTATACCTCCCTGGGTGAGAAATGGAGAAACATGTTTTTTTAGGCAGGAAGCAGACTCACTCTTAATAGCCTCCACACTCTCAATAACCCACATCAGATATCAGCACTTAAGAGATAAAGAAATAGCTAGGTCTATTCATAAGCAAATGCCCTCAACCCAAGATCCAACGAAGGTAGGATTAGCCCTCTACCCATCTAGCAACAGAACTCACCACATGATATCTGGGGAGATTGCATCACCCAGCAAGGCTCAACCAAGCCTGGGGCTCAAAAAGACAACCTACAAAGTTACCCCTGCGTGGCCCCATGGGAGTCTGACAACCAATCAGAATACAAGCTCAAATCCAAAGCCCAACAGAGAGTATAAATCTATGTATCTCTCTCACCCATGCACTTTTTTGCCCAGGACCTCAAAACCATGTGGTCCTGTCCACCATTAAACCATCTTTTCAAGCAGCCTCCATGTTTCCAGTATCTTTCTCCCCACTTGGAACTGAACCCAGATGGACATTTCCTCCAACAGTAGACCTCAACCAAATCAACCCAGTAGGGTTTTGAAAGCATATAAAACATCCCTAAAACAGTTATGCCTCCATCCCTACTCAACCAAGTTTGAATGGGAAACTCAGTAGAGATATGCAAGGTTTTACTCCTCTCCCTCTCTGATTCTCCTTTTGTAACATAGGAAGCAAGGAATGCTAAGTCTTTTGTACTTGCAAGAGACAATTGTGAAGCATTAACATGAAAGCAGGTCATAATTGTGTAAATTCTCATTTACAACGCAGTCCTTAATCCCAGGTGAGTGTTTAATCTGCAAGTTTTAGCAGCTTCCTCTTTCTTCTGGGCTCTCTCTTCTGGTTGCCTTGGATTTCTCAGCAACAACAAAAAGCTAGGATTAAAAAAAAAAACACTTAACCACAAGTGTGTGCTGCAGTGAATAATTACTACTATGAAAAATGGAAAGAAGAAGTAACAAAAGCTTGGAAGCCAGGAGGCCGAATCCAGATGCAGAAATCTGACAGTGCCATCTTGTGGACGTTCTTGGAAACGACCGAACACAATTTGCCAGGAGTGGCAAATTGAAAAACTAAATACGATACGGTTTTTTTTAAAACAAAAATCTTTTTTCCAAATCAATAAAATTCTCCTCTTTCACAAACAAAAGGAAATCTGATTTCCTCCCCCCCCCCCTCAATGGATTTTGGGGCTGAGAATGTTGTGAGCTGCTTCCTCCTGCAATCTGAAGCTTTAACCGTATGCACACAGTTCAATTCAAATTCAAATCTTTGTTGTCGGTGCACAACGTAAGCACAATGAGATTCGTTGAGCTCCCTCAGTGCACCCGTCCCCAACACAATACAACTCACAGTGAAAGCAGAAAACCCCTAACCCAATAAATCATATTAACAAAACACCCAGTCGTATTGCATCACTGTGAACATGTTACACATTGCACCGGCCCTGCAGTCCATCATACTACGTAGTTATTTCTCATTCAGGAGTCTTGACAGCCCATGGATAAAAACTGTTCTTCAGCCTGTTTTGTGCGGCTGGTTATGCTTCTATATCGCCTTCCCAATGGTAGGAGAGTAAAGAAGCGATGAACAGGGTGAGAGTCGTCCCTGAGAATTTTCCTCACTCTTCTAAGGCAACGAGGATTTGCTATCCAAAGGTCCAATACTGGGATGGAAAAGAATTTTAATGCTGTCATGAAATTTCTGGAACAGTCAAACCTAGTGAAAAACAAAGTTGAATACTCCAATTGGGGTAGCCTGTTGCAGAAGCAACATTTGAATTGGGCTAGAAACAGGGGTGAAATGCTCCCGGTTCGGACCGAATCGCCCGATCCGGTAGCGATGGCGGTGGGTGGTTCAGAGAACCGGTAGCAAAAATCCCTCCCCACCCCCATGCCCAGTTGAGCCACGCAATCATCAGAGGCTTTTTATTTTATTTTTAAAAGCATTTTTTCTACAACCGCTTCAGCCGAATAAATACTTTTAAAAGTAAAAAAAAAAAAAAGCCTCTGCCGATCAGGCAAGTCAGCTGGGATCGTCAGAGGCTTTTAAAAGCATTTTTTTACAACCTCTTCGCCAAAGAGGTTGTAGAAAAAATGGTTTTAAAAGTAAAAAAAAAAAATGTTGGCCACGCCCACTCAGTCATATTACCCCACCACCACCAAGCCACGCCCACAGAACCGGTAGTAACAAATTTTACATTTCACCACTGGCTAGAAATGATCTGCTTGAATCCTCTGTGGAGCTGTCTAATGTACCAAACAGGCATCGCCACAGACAGTCCCTGATTCAATCCAGAAAGGCCCTGCTTGGGTCCTCTGAGGAGCTATCCAAGGTGCTGAACAGGCAGCACCACAGCCAGCTGCATGGAGGACCCAGGCAGACCACTTATAGATTAATTCAAATATTGCTTCAGCAACAGACTGTACTTAAATTTAGAGCGGATTTTTTTTAAAAAAAATTCTTTATGACCCTGTAATCCCTTTTGTTGAATGGACTTGGGGTGGCTGAGCATTTACTGGCTGGATGCCCTTCCTGATGCCTACACGGAGTTCACAGCAGATATTTTCCTCTTTGTGTCCTGATAGAGAAACGTCTGTCGCTGCCTAGGATTGAACTCTCAACCTCCCAAGTGAGAGGCGAGCATCTCCACCTCTAGGCCACCGCACCGCTAAAATTTAGAGCAGAAATGATGCTAAAATATCATTTTCAGTTTCCTTCTCTGGTGCTATTCTAGCCACGGATGATGAGAACTGTATTTCAATCCTTGTAGAGCACCAATTGTTCTCCGCTTGTAACTTAATGCTAGAGGAGAGTAAGGAGCCTGTAGTACAGTGGACTAAAGCGCTGTTATTAACAACGGCTGCTTGCAATTACTGCAAGTTCAAATCTCACCAGGCTCAAGGTTGACTCAGCCTTCCATCCTTTCAAAGGTAGGTAAAATGAGGACCCAGATTGTGGGGGCAATAAGCTGACTTTGTATAAATATACAAAAGGATGAAGGCTATTGCTGAGCGCATTGTAAGCCGCCCTGAGTCTCCGGAGAAGGGCGACATATGAATTAAAGCAAAAAAAAAAAAAAAGGATAAGTTGTAACAGCCTGCTTCCTATTTTAATAAAAAGTCCAAAGAATTCTGCGGGAAGGGAAGAAAATGTTTGCATGATTTCTCAACATAAAGCTTCATTTCATGCATCAAACAGCCTGTCTGACTGGGGAAAAACAAGCCATTTGTTCGGCTTGCAAAGATAACGAGAATATTCCTTACGCGTGCAAAATTTGACAGGGCTTCGTTTGTTTCCCCTCACCTCCCACTCCCCACCACCACATGCATAAAAACAATTAAAAATAAATAAATTATGCTGCCAAAACAGAGCTACTTTAATGGGCATCACAAGTCAGCCTCTATGTTAAATACTTTTTTTTTTCCTCAAAAGTCAAACAAATCTTTTCGCTTCTTTAGGCAGGGAAAAAAATGTATTTCTGCAGTGTGCCGAGCTTTTTTTTTTTTTTTCAGGGGGGGGACATAAAAATTTGTTTTGGGGAATTATATTCTCCAGTGACTTTTTTTTTTCCAGTAAATCTAATGCAATTACAATTTTTAGGGTGCTATCGAAGTTTGTTCTATTCATATAGGAAAAGAGTAAGCAGAACGTGGGGTGGAGTCAAGAGAGGAATCAGCCTGGAATCATTACATTCCCACAAGCAATTTAAGTCCAAGCCCTTTTCACAGATGGTATTCAGCCGGTTCAGACCGGTTCGCCTGAACCGGTAGCGGAAATCGCTGGTGGGCCCACCCACCCGCCCCAGCTCTATGCCCTCCTATTTAGGCACATTTTTGAGGCTGGGTGCATGCGTGGAAGGCACGCACACGAGCAAAGCATATACACAGAAGGCCGGGCGCATATGCGGAAGGCACACGCATGATTGAACCAGTAGTAACATAATCCGAAACCCACCGTATTCTGTTGGTTCTTATCTACCGTGTTTCCCCGAAAATAAGCTATTGCTTAATGCATTGTAAGCCGCCCTGAGTCTCCGGAGAAGGGCGGCATATAAATCAAATTAAAAAAAGAAAAAACATAGAGCATGTCATTAGAAAGTAATCTGATATGGGGAATAGCTTTTGGTAAGTAAGACAAGACCAATCTCCCTTTTGCCATAAAACTAGTAAGCTCAAATACATCGAAATATGTGAAAATATGATCCCGGTAGATTTGATTTTAGGAAAAACAGAACAAAATTTATTATTTCTATGGCAAGGACGTAACAGTAAGTTCACCAACCTTAGGTCACAAAACAACCATCAAAGATCTATAAATTCTGATGACGTAGGAAACAATGAAGCTAAGCTTTTCATTGCAAAGAGATTGGCTTGCTCCAAAAATGTGATATTGTTGCAAGATATTCTCCTGGTTTGTGTTCCCCATAGAGGGTTCCTTCTACAGATAAGTCCTAAACTTACCACCACAATTAATGCCAACATTTCTGTTTTCATCTGATTCGAAAGTGCACAGAAATGCATACAAAAAAAAAAATGTCCCGAATATGTGAATACATGAAATGCAAATCAATAGCATCTAAAATAAATAATTGGGCTAGCTCAGGGGTCGGCAACCTTAAACACTCAAAGAGCCACAAAGGTCCTAACCAGAAGCCCCCCATTCAAGAGCTGACCGGAAGACTGGTTCCCCCACCATAGAGTCTCCTCCTAGCACGGCGTCCTTTTTCCTCTGCCGACCGGAAGTCCGGTTCCCCCACCATAGAGTCTCCTCCTAGCGCAGCCTCCTTTTTCCTCTACCTGTCCTAACTGAAAGCCCTATCAATTGTGGAGCTGACCGGTGACAGGGAGCTGCAGCAGAGGGATGAAAGAGCCACACGCGGCTCCAGAGCTGCGGGTTGCCGACCCCTGGGCTAGCTAGTACCCGTACAGATCAAAAGTATGCAAATTGCCTTTATGGCAATGTAGAATAACATTTTATATACCACAGATGCAGAGGGATTAAAATGCAAGTAAATATATGTAAAGCAATTTTTTTTTTTAACAAGAAAACTTTCCTCTTTTTTTGGGACTGTGCATCACAGCTAGAATTTCTTTCTGGGTCCGTAATTGAAAAGAAACCATCTTTTGCTTACCCACAGATTGATTTAAAATTTTGAAAAAAGGACCTTGGGAAAGAGTTTACTTGTCAATTAAGAAAAGGTAGAGTCATTTTCATCAGTCAAGAGGCAGTTAGCTCAGGTGAACAATGGAGTCCTGATATATTGGGGGAAAGGATTATTTTTAAAAAATTCCTAAGGAGACAAGGATCCGTACCTTGTTCTTTGAATAATTTGTGTGTCACATTGCAGCCAGCGGTTTCCACAATAATTGCTTGGCCCACCATGATGTCTTTAAGCAGGAGCCCCTCTCCTAATAACGCCATCCCTTCCCCATGTCTTCCTTCCTTCTTGTTAGCTGCTTTCCAGCTTCACAACTTCCTTCTAAGCTCATTACCCCGATCTCAAGACTGTCAAGATGCCACCTGGTCTCTTGGAAGTGCTCTGACTTCCCAGTTGGAAAATATATATATATATATATATCCATTTTTCTACTGCAGAACCCAAAGGCACCAGTCAATTTGAAAATACCGATTTGTGTTCCACCATCTCACTTAAATCTTATAGCTCCCTGATGATGAACCTGTGGCACATGTGCTGGAAGTGGCACGCAGAGCCATCTCTCTGGGCATGTAAGCTGTCACCCATTACTCTTCCGGCCAGGTGGGCTTCACATGGCGGGAGTGCTGGAAACTAGAAGAGTAGCCGCCCGGCGCGCATGTGTGCACCGGGAAGATCATCTTCCGGTTTCTGGCATGTGCATGCACACCAGCCAATCTTCGCACGCACATGCCTGCCAGAAACCGGAAGACCCGGTGGCTGGGGCGCATGTGCGTGCCAGAAATTGGAAGATCATCTTCCTGGCGTGCACATGCGCACCAGGCGGCTGCTCTTCCCGTTTCCGGCATGTGCGTGCATGCGTGCGTGCACAGCCATATCGGCCCTCGGTGTTAAAAAGGTTCGCCAACACCAATGGTGGGTTTCAAATTTTTTTACTACCGGTTCTGTGGGTGTGGCTTGGTGGGTGTGGCATTACTTGGTGGGCGTGGCTTGGTGGGCGTGGCAGGGGAAGGATACTGTATAATATCCATTCCCTCCCCAATCCAGGGGGAGGTTACTGCAAAATCCCCATTTCCTCCCAATCAGCTGGGACTTGGGAGGCAGAGATGGAGAGGCGGGGCCAGTCAGAATTTTTACTACCGGTTCTCCGAACTACTCAAAATTTCCGCTACCGGTTCTCCAGAACTGGTCAGAACCTGCTGAAACCCACCTCTGGCCAACACTACCCATTCAGGTAGTCAGTGACCAACAGACATGGATGGGATAGTCGCATTGTGTTAGAACTAGATCGATGAGCTGATGGGTCAAAGACAAAGGGGCAAAGTTGCTTTAACCACAGGAAATAGAGACCAGCTTACGTCATCATAGTGACCATACATAATTTCTAGACCAGTAGATACAGATAGTCCTTGACTTACAACCGTTCATTTAGTGATTGTTCAAAGGTTACCGTGGTGGCGCAGTGGTTAGAATGCAGTACTGCAGGCTACTTCTGCTGACTGCCGGCTGCCAGCAGTTCAATCCTGACCGACTCAAAGTTCACTCAGTCTTCCATCCTTCCGAGGTCGTTAAATGAGGACCCATATTGTTGGGGGAAAGAGTCTGACTCTGTAAACCGCTTGGAGGGGGCTGTAAAGAACTATAAAGCGGTATATAAATCTAAGTGCTATTGCTATTGCTATCATTCTTTCTACATCCATCCATCCACCCACCCATCTATCTATCTATCATTTGTCTATCATCTCTCTCTCTGTCTCTTTCTCTCATCTATCAGTCTGTCTGTCTATATCTATCATCTGTGTACCATCTCATGGTGGTGAGTCATGGTGGTGCAGTGGTTAGAATGCAGTATTGCAGGCTAATTCTGCCAACTGCCAGCAGTTCGATCCTGATCGGTTCAAGGACTTCCATCCTTCCGAGGTTGGTAAAATGAGGACCCAGATTGTTGGGGGCAAGAGGCTGATTCTGTAAACCACTTAGAGAGGGCTGTAAAAGCACTGTGAAGCGGTATATAAGTCTAAGTGCTATTGCTACAACGGCAGTGAAAAAGTGATTTATGGCTATTTTTCACACTTACGACCATTGCAGCATCCCATGGTCATGTGATCCAAAAATTCAGATGCTTGGCAATGACTCAAATTTTGAAGGCTGCAGTGTCCCAAGGTTGCGTGATCACCTTCTGACAAGCAAAATCCGTGGGGAACCCCAACTCGCTTAACCACCATGTTACTTAACTTAACAACTGCAGGGATTCACTTAGCAACGATGGTAAGAAAGGTCATAAAATGGGGCAGAACTTACTTAATAACTGTCTAGCTTAGCAACAGAAATGTTTGGGCTCCACTGTGGTCATAAGTCAAGGGCTACCTGTATATCAATCAATCAATCAAGAGTAAAAAAAAAAAAACACAGCATCCCACAGCATCTCAAGGACAAAGGAATTTATTAAGGCATCCTCTTGCCTTTAAAAAAAAAAGGAAGCAGTGAGGAGAAAGCAGAAGGCTGAAATTGCTTTAATGGCCAGATATTAATAGAGGTTAGGTGTGACCCAGACTCTTTGCACCGAACAGTTAATTAACAATTAATTGTGTTCACTTTGGCAGCACATAAACTAGCAATTAGTTAATAGGGGTGACAAATAGCCTTTTATCTGTGTTTAATCCATGAGAAATAATGTCGAACCTGCTAAGGAATTGCAGCTCCCTCGTTTTTTTGGTGATCTAATCGGACTGTGTAATTTGTTTTCTCAAGTCTTGTCACCTTGAGGTCACCGGAGCCCGAACGGGCTTAATGGGAAAGGTGGGGGTGGGAGAGATGAGAGAGAATTTAATATCTTCAAGTTCATAGAGATAATATATTTATTAATGGGGCATCCCTAGTTTCAGGGGTTGGGCTGCTGGGGGTTCGCAGGGGTTCGGGAGAACCTCTAGCTAAGATTCTGTGCAGTTCAGAGAACCCACAAAGCACACACCTGTGTATTGTAGATGCTAGAGTGCTCCGTCTGGCAAGATTTTGTCTACGTGTGTGAAAACAATAGACAACTCATGTTGTTCTTGGTTTAGGGCCTGGCAGAAATGCCCACTTGTGGGGCAGGCTGACTAGCAAAATGAATCAGAGCAGGCCTACCAGATGAGGAAATACTGTAAAATTTCATTGCAGTTTGTATTTGTTCCCTCTAAGGATCAACTTAAGAACAGGGGTTTCCAATCTTGGCGGCTTTCAGACCGTGGACTTCAACTCCCAGAATTCCTCAGCCAGACTCTTAGTTTAGAGCAGGAGCGTCCAACCTTGGCCATGTTCAGTCCTATAGACTTCAACTCCCAGAATTCCCCAGCCAGCCTCTTAGTTTAGAGCAGGAGTGTCCAACCTTGGCACGTTCAGTCCTATAGACTTCAACTCCCAGAATTCCCCAGCCAGCCTCTAAGATTAGAGCAGGAGTGTCCACTTTCAGACCTATAGACTTCAACTCCAGAATTCCCCAGCCAGCCTCTAAGATTAGAGCAGGAGTGTCCACTTTCAGACCTATAGACTTCAACTCCAGAATTCCCCAACCAGACTCTTAGTTTAGAGTAGGAGTGTCCAGCCTTGGCCACGTTCAGTCCTATAGACTTCAACTCCCAGAATTCCCCAGCCAGCCTCTAAGATTAGAGCAGGAGTGTCCACTTTCAGACCTATAGACTTCAACTCCAGAATTCCCCAACCAGACTCTTAGTTTAGAGTAGGAGTGTCCAACCTTGGCCACGTTCAGTCCTATAGACTTCAACTCCCAGAATTCCCCAGCCAGCCTCTAAGATTAGAGCAGGAGTGTCCACTTTCAGACCTATAGACTTCAACTCCCAGAATTCCCCAGCCAGCCTCTAAGATTAGAGCAGGAGTGTCCACTTTCAGACCTATAGACTTCAACTCCCAGAATTCCCCAGCCAGCCTCTAAGATTAGAGCAGGAGTGTCCAACCTTGGCAACTTTCAGACCTATAGACTTCAACTCCCAGAATTCCCCAGCCAGACTTTAAGATTAGAGCAGGGATAACGAATCTTGGCCACGTTCAGTCCTGGGGACTTCAACTCCCAGAATTCCCCAGCCAGCCTCTTAGTTTAGAGCAGGGGTAACGAACCTTGCTGACTTTCAGACTTGTGGACTTCAACTTCTTAGAATTCTGGGAGTTGAAGTCCACAAGTCTTAAAGTGGCCAAGGTTGGAGACCCCTGACTTAAATGACTAAACACGGACTGGTTCCTAAACTACACAACTGAAGGAAGCAACTACATACGTGTAAAAGTGTCAGGCACGTTCTCCAGAGACTTTGAAGTACAAACAAACACTTTACAAGTCCAGGGAAATGTCATTTCACAACAATGAAACAGCCCCTTTGTGTATTTACCGATAAACACAGGAAAAAAGAAAAAGATACAGTTTACTGAATTGAGGGGGGGGGAAATGCCCACTTTAAAGGAGGATTTTTAAACTTCTTGACCAGCAAACCTTTCCAACACATTTCTATGTCCTAAAATTAAAAAAAAACATGGCAGGCTAGAGAAAGCCAAGAAGGACCTTACAGTATTTCTTTCCCTCATGCAAATTATGTTCGTTTGTTTTAATCACTCCAAGTTGAACACTACAAAAAACAATCCATAAAACGACTTACCAGGTTGTTGGTTTTCCTTGGAGGGGTGGAAGTTGCTTTAAAGGGTTTTCTCAAAAGGATTTCTCAGGCTTGGTTTGACCATTAAATTCCTCACAAGAGGAACTGTCTGCAGAAGCTTCTAGATTACCATGGCAGGTGCTCGTCAGTAATGCTAATCGCCAACACATGTGTGAAGTAATTTTTATTTTTTTTTTATTTTTTGGTGCCCAGGATTAATTCTCCAAGTCTGGTTTTCAGTAGACTTTTTAATCTGGTTATCAGACAAAGCAAGGTGCATTTTTAAAGCTGATATATAACAGTATAACAGTAACTGAGTAGGAAGGGACCTTGGAGGTCATCTAGTCCAACCCCCTGCTCACACGGGAGATTCTAGGGATTCGAACCGCCAAACTGCCGACCTTTCTGATCGACAAGCTCAGTGTCTTAACCACTGAGCCGTCTAGCCAGGCACTGTCGTTATAACCTCGTTTTGCTTCTCTTTTCTCTTGTGTTTCATGGGTTTTAGTTCAGCGGTTCGAATCCCTAGTGCCGGCCGCATAACGGGGTGAGCTCCCGTGACTTGTCCCAGCTTCTGCCAACCTAGCAGTTCGAAAGCAGGTAAAAAATGCAAGTAGAAAAATAGGGACCACCTTTGGTGGGAAGGTAACAGCATTCCGTGCGCCTTTGGCGTTGAGTCATGCCGGCCACATGACCACGGAGACGTCTTCGGACAGTGCTGGCTCTTTGGCTTTGAAACGGAGATGAGCACCACCCCCTAGAGTCAGGAACGACTAGCACATATGTGCAAGGGGAACCTTTTACCTTTTTACTAGTGATTTAAATCGACTTGATTTAAATCAAATCCACCCTGGTTACTATTATTTCCATCTAAAACAAAATCTCTTCTCTGGGGAATATATATATATATATATATTATATATATCAATTTTCTTACTTCTTCGTAGGGTTTATGTGTGTTTTTCTTCTAGCCAGGTTTTCCCTATGTAACCAAGGTTTTTTGTAGCTCCAGCTCAGTAGAATCACATCACATCTGAGTAGAGCCCAGAACCGAGTAGATGTGATTCTACTGAGCTGGAGCTACAAAAAACCTTGGTTACGTAGGGAAAACCTGGCTAGAAGAAAAACACACACACACACACACACACACACACACACATATATATATATATATAATTTTCTCTTGACAGATATATATATATATATATATATATAATTTTCTCTTGACAGCTTTTGCCATCCTCTGCAAACCAGGCGAATTGAAAGAAGGGGAAGGGGTCGAGAGTTTGAAAAGCTTTGCATTAAAACTAGGCAAACTGCAGCCTTCTTGCTTATTCACGGCAGCACTCTGCCACCGCTAAAGAGCCTGTAAGGAGTTGTAATTTTCAGAGCACTTGACACGACATTAATTCATTAACCCTCCAGACAGGCTTCACAAAGGAATTAAAGTATTTTGTTCTCTTTTGATAAACAGCCAAAGGAAGGGGAAGGGAATTTAAAGGAGGTTTGCCAAAAATCAAAGGAATGGCCAGTTAGAAATGTGTTCGGTTACAATACCAGCAAAGAGGCTTTAAGAAGAAGAAAAAAATCCATAGAAGAAACAGAGTATTCCTCTTTATGCCTGTCCAGGGAGTCCTCGACTTACGATCACAATTGAGACCGGAATTTTCCTTGCTTAAACACGGCGATTGCTAAGCGAGTCGCGTCCAATGTCACGGTTTGCTTTGCTATAGTTAAATGAACCACTGCAGTTGTTAAGTGAATCATACAGTCGTTAAGCAAATCTGGCTCCCCCCCCATTGATTTTGCTTGTCGGAAGCCAGCTGGGAAGGTCACGAATGATGACGACGTGACCCTGGAAACTGCAACAGTCATAAGTACATGCCAGTTTCCAAGGATTTTAATCAAGTGACCGAGGGGATGCTGACAGTAATTAAGAGCAATTACAATAGCACTTAAGACTTATATACCGCTTTACGGTGCTTTACAGCCCTCTTTAAGCGATTTAGAGTCAGCCTATTTTCCCCCAACAATCTGGATCTTCGTTTTACCGATCTCGGAAGGATGGAAGGCTGAGTCAACCTTGAGCTGGTGAAAATCGAATTGCTGGCTGCCGGCAGATTTAGCCTGCAATATTGCATTCTAACCACTATGCCACCAAGGAAGGAAGGAAGGAAGGAAGGAAGGAAGGAAGGAAGGAAGGAAGGAAGGAAGGAAGGAAGGAAGGAAGGAAGGAAGGAAGGAAGGAAGGAAGGAAGGAAGGAAGGAAGGAAGGAATAGCACTTAGATTTATATACCACTTCACAGTGTTTTACAGCCCTCTCTAAGCGGTTTACAAAGTCAGCCTCTTGCCCCCAACAACCTGGATCCTCATTTTACTCACCTCGGAAGGATGGAAGGCTGAGTCAACCTTGAGCCTGGTGGGATTTGAACTGCCAAATTGTAGGCATCCGGCAGTCAGCAGAAGTAGCCTGCAGTACTGCACTCTAACCACTGCGCCACCACGGCTCATCACGGTAAATTGGTAAATCAACGGTAAATCGAGGGCTGCCTGATTATAACTTCTCCAAAGCTAAAGAGCTCAGTTGGATCAAAACCTTGTTTAGTCAAAGATTTCCTAATTTTAAACTCTGTTGTATTCAGGATCCAATCTGGGTTGGTCATTGGGACCAGAGATTTAATCCTCCAAGTTTTCAGGACTGTGTTGTACTCAGTTAACCCAATTTTCTCGGTACACACAAGACATCAACTTTTAAATTGGGGTAGCTGGAGCTTCCCAACCCACATTAAAACAAGGTAGTTTTGCAACGAGGTGAATAGAGGCAACTGTAATTCCTCCCTTTTTTAAAAATCATTGTGTAAATGATTGCGGCAACGTTCCTCGGTTCTAATAGGATGCAACAAAGCAGAGTGATTAGAAAAGTCAATCACACCGGCTTAAAATCCCACATTCGCAGCTTTCAAATTAATACAAAAATGTTTTTTTAATTGTCAGTCTGCCGAGTTTTCTTATCAAATTACTTTCTCATTGGAGAAAATTAAACCTCCTAACAGGGGAGATGGCTGACAGAATGCTAAAGAGGCTTTGATAGAATGAGTGCGTTGCGCTAACTAAATGGAAAAAGGAGCATTGTGTTTAAACACCGATATGCAGATTAAAAAATACAGTGTTATTTTCACACCTCCTCCTCCTGCTTTAAGCATCAATCTTATTAAACCACTCCTTGCTTAATCCAGATGAGGATATTGTGGGGGACTAAGGAACTGGAGGCTCTCCAAGGCTTAGATCCCAGCACCCATCATCCTTGGACGTAATCGCGGGAGCTAGTAACAACTAAAATAAAATATCTCCAGGCCACAGAATCTAGAAGACTGGTCTATATCCTGGGAAGTTCACGAAGGAAGTTTATTTATATATTAAAGAAGAGGTGTATGGCCATCCATTCAAGCTCACTGACTCTGGGCGGCTTAGAGAAATAAAATATATAGAGAGATAATCCTTGATTTACAACAGTTCATTTAGTCATTGTTTAAAGTTACAGCAGCACTGGAAAAAGATATGAATGTTTTCACACTTATGACCACTGCAGCATCTCTTTGGTCAGGGTTCCGATGGATGCCCTAATTAAATCATGAACCTCGAGCCAAGCTTCAAAAGAAATCCAGTTATTTATTAGGAGCTTCATGTCGGCACATTCCCGAATGAAACCAGCCCTGACCCCACATAATTTACAGCCCCAATCATGACCCTGTTTCCCCCCTTCCCCCAAGGTGTGTCATCAATCACATTTGCTAACGGAGCGATTTCGCAGGTTGTAGAGATCACTCCCCTCCGGCCGCTGTGGGTAACCCTGGGAGACAGCCTTGAGAAAGATATGTCTGGAATGTGCTCCTGTCTTTGGCTGCCATACTGCTTTGCCGGTTTCCCATCCCCCTTGCCTATGGCAACTAGAGAGCAGGCCAGGGATGCTTTACAAGTTGACATGATCAAAATTCGGACGCTTGGCAACTGGCTCATATTTATGAGTCGCAGTGTCCCGGGGTCACGTGATCCCCTTTTGAGACCTTCTGACAAGCAAAGTCAATGGGGAAAAGCCAGGTTCACTTAACAATCGTGTTACTAACCTATCAACTGCAGTGATTCATTTAACAACTGTGGCAAAACGGTTGTAAAATGAAGCAAAACTCACTTAACAACTACTTTGCTTAGCAACAGAAATTTTGGGGCTCAACTGTAGTTGTAAATCAAGGATTAACGGCACTTCAAAATCTTTTATTAGTTAGCCACAAAAAAAGAGAGAGATTTTTCTGTCCCGATTTCTAAGATGAAAAAGCTCTCCAAAGCTTTTTGAAGGTTCAGTGTTTTGTTTTCTCCCAGAGAAATCTTTCAGCAACTCTTCTGCAAATTCAGTAACGGTAAATTAATTGTATATTTAAAAAAAAGAGTCAGATAAGACTGAATGGATGTATCAAGATTATCATTTTTAAAAAACCAATCAAAAGCACAAGACATTATTGGCTTTTTACCTATTACCTATTACCGTGTTTCCCCGAAAATAAGACCCTGTCTTATATTTTTTTGAACCCTGAAATAAGCGCTTGGCCTTATTGCCATGCACTCGAAAGTCCGATTGGGCTTATTATCAGGGGATGTCTTATTTTGGGGAAAACAGGGTATTATGCAGATGAGGAGTCAATCAATGACAACTGAAGATGGCCAATTATTACTTTTGCAAAAGAAGTTTCATGAACATTTCCAGCGGGTGTCACGGTAAGAGCTAGCAAGATTCCAACAGGGTTATATATCCAAGTACTTTCTAAGGTGGTGATGTTATTGTTACATGCTCTGGGATAAAGAGTGTAGGCGTTTAGAGACACTAAAACATACATGAAGCACACATGTAAAAACTTAAGTGACGCGGCAATGCAGTGTTGCTCAAGGAAATGCTTCCATACAGGAGTGACACCATTTCTCCACCAAGCCAGTTCATAAAGTCCATCTGTTTCACTGGACAGCTCTGGCACACATTCATTGTATCCATGATTTTAACATTTTTTTATTTTATTTATTTCTATCCTGCTTTTATTATCTTTATAAGGACGCAGTGGTTCAGTGGCTAAGACGCTGAGCTTGTCGATCGAAAGGTCGGCAGTTCAGTTGTTTGAATCCCTAGTGCTGCGTAAAGGGGTGAGCTCCCGTTACTTGTCCCAGCTTCTGCCAACCTAGCAGTTTGAAAGCACATAAAAAATGCAAATAGAAAAATAGGGACCACCTTTGATGGGAAGGGAACAGCGTTACGCGCGCCTTTGGCGTTGAGTCATGCCGGCCATATGACCACGGAGACGTCTTCGGACAGCGCTGGCTCTTCGGCTTTGAAACTTAGATGAGCACCGTCCCCTAGAGTCGGGAACGACTAGGGCATATGTACGAGGGGAACCTTTACCTTTATCTTTTTTATTCTTACAAATAACTCAAGGCGGCGAACATATCTAATACTCCTTCCTCCTAATACTCCTTTCACCTATTTTCCCCAAAACAAGCCTGCTTCATTCCACCAATACATTTGAAAAGACAGGAAAGAACAATGCCACTTCTGAAAGAACAGACTGAGCCTATATTTTTTTTAATTGGCATATAGTTACACAACATCACATTTTAAGATTGTGACTGGATTTAGGGGAGGAAGCTGGTGCAGTGCTAGGACACAGATCAATCTCTTTTCCAATCAATTATTTTAATTAAAAGGTAAAGGTAAAGGTTCCCCTCGCACATATGTGCTAGTCGTTCCCGACTCTAGGGGGCGGTGCTCATCTCCGTTTCAAAGCCGAAGCTGTCCGAAGACATCTCCGTGGTCATGTGGCCGGCATGACTCAACGCCAAAGGCGCATGGAACGCTGTTACCTTCCCATGAAAGATGGTCCCTATTTTTTCTACTTGCATTTTTTATGTGCTTTTGAACTGCTAGGCTGGCAGAAGCTGGGACAAGTAACGGGAGCTCACCCCGTTACGCAGCACTCGGGATTCGAACCGCTGAACTGCCGACCTTTCGATCGACAAGCTCAACGGCTTAGCCACTGAGCCACCACGTCCCTTTTAATTTAATTAGGAGTCTCTTTAATTTATATTGCCTCCTTATTAAATAGCAAATAGATTGATGCCCTTTCCTTGGACTTGATAGGGAAGCAACAAGAAGAAACACGGCAATGGGAAATAAAAACAAATCTAAAAACAACAAGACAGGATAATGGGGGAAATGTCAATGGAAGATTCGGAGAGCAAAATTGTCTTATAATTTTACTTATTGCTGGTGGGGGGGAGTTTCCCCCCACCCAGCCTCAGCGACAGGATCGTATTTCACGGAAACATCTCAGTGCAAGGCAGAATAGGAAAACTGGGCTGTGTGATCACACCTGAGAACGTTACAAACCAAGAGCCGTATCCTAAAGTCCTAAAGCCTTCAGACTGGAGTCCCTTCGGCTTGTTTTCTGGGGGACCAATTTTGGAGGTGAACCGTCGGCTCCAAATCAAGCATCGGTTCTTCGTCAGTCAGTTTGCCTTCCTTCTGTCTCTGCGCAAGGATCATGGCCCGCAGCAGTGGTGGGTAGAGGACATACCGGACTTTCTCCTCTTCCTCAGGAGGGGTAAATTTCTTAAAGGCTTCCTCCTCGTGTTTTGGTACCATGCGCCAGTCGTGGTACATTACTTTGTCTATTTCTTTCTCTTCGGTTTCGGGCTTGCCTAAGAAGCAATTGAGAAGATGTAGAGAGATCCTTTTAGGCAGGCAAATCTTGCCAGGATGGGACACAAAGTGAAAAGAAAGATTTGAAAGCCTAGCCCAGACGTCTGCCACCTTAAACACTCAAAGAGCCTTTTGGACCCTTTTCCCACAGAAAAGAAAACACCGGGAGCCACAAAAACCCTCCCCATGCCGGACTATTTCTTGAGCGGCCACAAAACTAGCCTATGTAGTCGAATTAAACGTTCTGTTTTCTTCTGAAACTTTGCTTTTCTTGGATTTATCCATGGTTGGCCTACTGGGGATCGAAAAGCTCAATAAATCGTGTGCCGGCGGGTTTTGCACATTGGCAGTTGTAAGGCATATTTTGAGTGACAAGGAGTTGCAGCAGAAGGGTGAAAGAGCCACATGCAGCTCCAGAGCCGCAGGTTGCTGACCCCTGGCCTAGACTGCATGCTGTTTTGTTTTACTTATTTCGTTTTTGTAATTATTTTTGTGTTTATGTAATACATAGCACCACACGATTGGACTGTGCATTATATATACACGCACAACCACACATATATACAGTGGTGGAATGCTGCCGGTTTAACAACCGGTTCGGTGAGCACACGCTTCGCACACGCCTAAGGCGCTTGCACTTGTGCTGAAAGTAGAGCATTTAGAAGCTCAGCTGCTTACCTTCCAAGTCAGCAACAGTAAGTAGAACAGCGAGGGGGGGGGGGGAATCAGCTGTGCTGCGCGATTGGGATGAGCTACAAAGCAGGAAATAAAGGACAGGATAGAGCGGGGGCGGGGCCAACTGATCATCGGTGCTACCGATTCGCCCGAACCAGTCCGAACCGGCTGAATTCCACCTCTGTATATACATATACATACATACATACATACATACATACATACATACATACATACATATATTAAGTGTTTACCCCAACATGTGGGAGGGGACATTCTGCTCCCTTTTGCCTTTCAGCTCCAATCCAGGAGCCCTCAAGCAGTTGCGTTCACGACAAACCATTTTATACCAAATTTATATTTTGCTGATAAAGAAATATCAGCTCAAGAAGGTTAATTCAACTGCCTAACATGCAGGAAGCCCAAGTTTGAATCCAAGTAAGGGTATGGCTAGCTGATGAAAGCTAGTTGGGGACATGTCTGACACATCAGCAGGATCAAGTTAGTCATTTCCTAATTTTTGACTCCCCCGAGCCCTCACTGCTCTATCGCATGAGAACTCGTCCTTGCTACAGGCTTCATCATGAAATCTTCACCCATAAAAGCAAATCTTCCCTTACCTCTAAATGTCAGATATCCCCAAGCCTTTCCATATTCCATTTTCTATAAAAAAAAGAACATCAAATGATTATAGTCCATTCAAGATGAAGGGAAGAGGCTGATGTGGTGCTGCACCAGCAGCCTGCGCAGCTGGCACTCGAGTCAGACAGTGAGGAGGCTGGAGAAGATGTGGTGCCAGAGGCAGGGATTCAGCCAGGGCCTTCAGAACCTCCAGAAGCTCCTTTTAAATGAAGAGGACGAAGAGAAGGAGCCTCTTCTCAATGCACGGGCGTGCAGAGCTGCCAAAAGGCAGGAGTGGCTCCTCAGGAGGAAGTTTCCTCGAGAGTAAGGCTTGGGGCTAATTGGCCACTCTCTTAGCCTATTTAAGGAGGAACGCCGCTTGCAGCAAACTGTAGGGAACAACTTCGCATCCGGATTCTCTGCAAAATTGCTTCTGGGCTTTCTGCCAACTCTAGTAAGACTGTGATTACCTTATCTTAGAATTCTGGTAGGCTGTTAAGACAGTTTATTAACAGCCTTTGGTTGATAAAGATTGAGTTATTTGAGTAAAATAAGCTTTGTATAGAGTTTGTGTGTGCTGCGTTCTTTGGGGTCCATAGCTGGGACAGAACAGCTACCGGTTCACTTGAACCGGTCCGAACCGGTAACATTTCACCCCTGGATGGGCCGCTAATAAATTTTATAAATAAAATGAATGAACAAATAACCTGTATACAGGCAGTTCTCGACGTACGTCCATAATTGAGCCCAACATTTCTATAACAACATTTCTGTTGCTAAGCGAGACACTTGTTAAGTGAGTTTGGCCCATTTTGCAACCTTTTTTTTTTGCCACATTTGTTAAGTTAGTAACATGACTGTTGAGTGAATCTGGCTTCCCCGTTGATTTCGCTTGTCAGAAAGTCACAACAGGTGATCACATGACCCCCAGGACCGTCATATATATGAGCCGGTTGCCAAACATCTGAATTTTGATCACGTGATCATGGGGATGCCACAACAATCCTGTGAAAAACAGTCATAAGTAACTTCGAACACAGTCACTACACGAATTGTCGTAAATCGAGGACTGCCTGTTCTAGGATGCCTGAATTTACTCCTTTCTCCAACCAATGAAAACGCTTACCTCGGCCGTATAATCGACTTTTATTTTAGTAATGACCCAATAGCAAGGCTCATCGTATTCCCATAGCCAGGATTTACGGGTGACCATCCTGCCAATGCCAAAGAGGCGCAACCGGGAAAGGAGCATAAAAAGCCTGTTCTCATTCCTCACATCCTCCCAGGCCAGCACTGGGAGGCGTTTGCCTGTGAAAGCTCGGGTCATCTTCTCGTAATCCACCGCATAACGTTGGGAGTCACGAGGTCGGTTTTTTAAAGCCCAGTATTCGCGGATTTTCTTGGCCTTGGCTGCAATCGGGCGATATCCCATATAACGACCCATCGCTGCCTATGGAAAGATAATCCAGAAGAGTTAGCTGTTCAAAGGCTAAGAACTTTGAACACGTGCTTTCCGCCGTGCCCTCAAGACCCTGATGTTCCAACAGGCGGGGCTAAACATATGAACATGTGAATGATTTTTTAAATGTGATCTAATTCTGGGTTTTATTTAATTGACCAAACTAAGTAATAATTTTAATTAGCAATTTTTTATTTTTATTTTTTTAATTTGATTTATATGCCGCCCTTCTCCGGAGACTCAGGGCGGCTTACAATGCGTTAAGCAATAGCCTTCATTCTTTTGTATGTTTTATACAAAGTCAGCTTATTGCCCCCACAAACTGGGTCCTCATTTCACCTACCTTAGAAAGGATGGAAGGCTGAGTCAACCTTGAGCCTTGGAGAGATTCGAACCAGCAGAAATTGCAGGCAGCTGTGTTAATTACAGGGTGCACTAAACCCCTGTACTATCAAGGCCCTGTTTTATGATGTTTGTGTGTCTATATTTTTCTTGACTGTACACCGCCTTGAGTCCTACGGGAGAAAGGCGGTATAGAAATATAATAAATAAATAAATAAAATAAATAAAGAACGAATCTACCACCTGCCGCAAAGCTGATTGGGGGGAACTGTCATCCAATCAAGCCTACCTTACAAAGAAGTCAGGAGGATAAAAGAGGAGGCAGAAGACTCCTGGGAATTCCCCCTTGGGAAAGGTAAAAAGCCACACACACAAAGACACAAAATCTGTAGCTGACTTGATAAATATCAACTCTCTCCTTTTCAGGATTTCAACAATGCTTTGAACCAAAATTAACCAAGGGTTGCATAATCCCATAATGCAACCAAGGGGTGCAGCACCCCTTCTGTCACCTGGGGAATTATATTATTATTGAAATTATATTACTTGTCAGGTTCACTCTCTGACTTGTAGCTTGTGGGTTTCCAAGCATTTCGTTACCAGGATAGGTAACATCTTCAGCAGAGATTAGGGGATGTCAGTGTATATTATATCATCATTGTTATGGCTATTGATGTTATCCTTCCTTTATAGTTAGTTAGTTAGTTAGTTTACTTTATTGCCACTGCACCTCGTACCACGAAATTAAATGCCATCTTCAGAGTACATTATAACTATAAAAATAAAACACAAACACATATCCTTCACATTCTATACAATTGAATTGAAAACCCCTGATATTGCATTAATATTGCACTATATAGTGGAATTCAAAATGGTTACTGCTCTGGGATAGAAGCTGTTTTTCAGCCTATTTGTCCTTGTTTTTAGTGTCCTGTACCGTCTGCCAGAGGGCAATAGTTCAAAAATAAAAAAGGTGCCCAGGTGCCCAGGATGAGATGTATCTTTAAGAATGTTTTGAACTTTCTTAAGGCAGCGGCCGATAATCACTAAAATCACAGAATGCGCAGAAATGGATAAACTTACAAAAGAGCTACAAGAGAAAGATGACACAGAGTACTACTTAGCATGGCAAAAATGGTATAACTGGTTGGAGAAAATGTTAGAAATACATTCATAGGGACACTAAAGAATAAGGTCAATTTTGAGACAAAACTTTGAGTGCCAATGAAGGAGTGTTAACAATTTTAAAGATGGAACCTATATTAATGCTTCACATGTAAATATGCAAATATACAGATATATAGATAAATACGGAAATATAGTCTACCGATGTGACAACTTTAAGAGCAAGTCATAAAACTTGATTGATGTTTGTTTATTTTGTATGTTGTATCGCTGTATTTATGTTTGTTTGTAGTTTTAACTAATAATTTTTTAAAAAAAAAGTTCTTGTAGCCCAACCACCTGCTCGAGCAGGAGAGACTATATATAAATCAGTGTTTCTCAACCTTGGTAGCTTGAAGATGGGTGGACTTCAACTCCCAGAATCCCCCAGCCAGCAGCGCTGGCTGGGGGATTCTGGGAGTTGAAGTCCACCCATCTTCAAGCTTCCAAGGTTGAGAAACACTGCTATAAATGGACAAATTTACCAGGAAAACCTTGACCGGCTCTGAGTCGGTCAGTCGGCCTACCTCGCGGAGTTGTTGTTGGGGAGACCAGCTCAGCAGATACCTCGCTCCTTCAAGCAGCCCTGCGCTCCCTTCTCTTGCTCCTGATTCCCCGGCCACTCAAAGGCACCGCTCCGAGCAAGGGCGGTCCCCCTCCCTAAATCCTCCCCCGAGCCTCACTTCCGCCCCTCTTCGGGGCTTTGCTTGAATCCCAAACCTTCGCCCACGCTCCAGTGGGGACGGTGCAACCTCATAGGGAGCTCGGCGAGGAACACTTCCGCCCCGGTATCTTTTTTTTTTTAAAGTCTCACATTTA
Organism: Pantherophis guttatus; assembly: GCF_059756535.1. NCBI lineage: Eukaryota > Metazoa > Chordata > Lepidosauria > Squamata > Colubridae > Pantherophis > Pantherophis guttatus. The sequence goes on along the minus strand of NC_142076.1, from coordinate 13,382,345 downwards.
GCCGAGGTTGGTCCGTCCTTATAAATCATCCGGGCGCCCACGCACACTCGCTCCTTTGCTTCCGGCCTTAGACGCTTGGGAAAGGGCGGGCCGTCGCTATAAACGATCCGGAAGGCAACACTTCCGCTCCTTTCCTAAAATGATTTTTTTTCACTTATTTATTTTTTTTCCGGGATGATCCCGATTGCTCCTCCAAGCTGCTTTGCTACTCTTCGCTTTCCTTCTTCCCGTGTTTGGTTGCTGTTTTTCCTCTTCGGCGAAATGGGCGTTTTGTCGCGATCCAAGTAGTAAAAAAGGTTGCTGGAAGAGCCTTTTCTCAATAGGGATCAGGATGGATCAGAGGTCTTCAAACTTGGCAGCTTTAAGACTTGTGGACTTCAACTCCCAGAATTCTCCAGCCAGTATAACTGGCTGGAGAATTCTGGGAGTTGAAGTCCACAAGTGTTAAAGCTGCCAAGTTTGAAGACCTCTGGGAGGGAGGGATGGATGGATGGATGGAATGATGTGTAATGTATATATCCCTTCTTTGTTAATGAAATGCATTCTCTTATTTCGTTTCCAGGCTTGGAATTGCTGTAGCTGATATGGCTGTGGGAGACTCTGGACATGCGGCTGCCTTTTATTCTCCCTTTCCCTTCCAAGAGATGTCCCACAATGTTCTCTTATCATAGCCCTACTTAAGCGACCCAGATAAAACACTTGATCAGCTGTTGCTGCATTGGTAGAAATGCCTAGTGATGTGGAAAAGCTTTGCTCGGCTGCATAAGCCACAACAAAAAGTGTAGAGATTTTAGGGGCAGAGGTTCTATAAATAAATTGGCTTCTATTGACCGTATTCATATCCACAGGGTCCAAATAGGGAGAGATGGCTCTTTTAGTATGACTTAGTTTGAAAAAAAAAAAGCTATTTCTATTAATGAAAGGAGATCAGGTGAGCTTGGCTTTCTGATCAAATTGAGTTTGTTGACTTGTAGCCAACCTTTAATCGGGATACTTGAATGTTTCAGCAATGACCGTTGGCCCTGTTTAATATTGACGAGAATGTAGGTTTTTTTACCGGTAATACATATATAAGCTTTCTTGCAAATTTCCTGAAACGATGTTCAGCTTTTGATATTTTTACAAACATAGCTTGGATGATTGCTGCTGATTTAACATTCGACTTGATAATGTAGACTGGAAAGAGGGTAAACTTAAATCATGGAGGGGAAAAAGAAGACTGTTGCTCTTGATGGAAAAAGAGCGATCACGTGGGAAATTTCTGATTCTGAAGAAGACGGTGATGTTAAGCCAGAATCCTCGACTGCTTTTGCAATTTATTCAGATGTTGGAGCTCAGGGCTGCTCAGACAAACAAGAATTAGAGCCGGGCATGGCAAAAGCAGTTCCTTTGCTTATACCATTGACACAAACCGTATCCTGTAATTCAAGGCCTGAGAAAAAAAAGAAAAAGCAGTCCCTGGAAAAAAACAAGACGGCCCAGATAAAAACGGAAGAAAAAAAGAAGAGCATGGACAAAAAAGAAGAGAAAATGAAGATAAAACAGCAAATTGCAGCTGAGAAAGAGAGACGGAAAGAAGAAGCAGCTGCCTTGAAATTCCTTCGGCCTGATCAGTGCATGAAGCAAATGATTGTCTGTGTGGATTCAGGTAGTATGTTTACATTGTGCAGTTTATTCCTTTCCACTTTTGGTTTGGTGTTTTTGGTGCCTTTATATCAGTCCCTGCAGTTTTCTTGGAAAGATTTCAGAAAAAAACCCAGCTGGTTTCAGGACTAGAACTTAAAAATGGTCCCGTTTCTAGCCCAGTGCCTTTAACCATTATACCAATGGCACTTTTCTTGGCAAGATTTTTGAGAACAGTCTTCTTCCTAGGGTGATGAGAGTCACTGAGCCAAAGTCACTCCCCTGGCTTTGTGCCTAACGTAGAATTAGGAATCAGTCTCCTAACCTCTGGCCTGATACCTTAAACCAGGGGTGTCAAACTCATGGCGTCACATTGTTGTCACATGATGTATCACGACTTTTTCCCCCTTCGCTAAAACGGGTGGGCATGGCCAGTGCATGACGTATCCGGCCTGCAAGTTTGACATCCCTGCCTTAAATTACACCAAGCCATTTCTACATGCTGCATTCCCATGTTTTATCAGGAGGGAATTCAAGGGGAAGTGTTTTCACATAGTACCGCGCTGTAGAGTTGAGATGCCACCCAATGATCCAATTTGTTATGCTTTCTCTTCAGGTCTTCTAGAGCACTCTGGCTCTGATATCTTGCTGGAAGTTTTGGATACTTTGGACTGTAAATATCAGATTGAGCATCAGGTCATTCCACACAGCATAACCTGGAAGAGAAAAGTCTTCAGCAGTATGTCTGGTTCAGTAAGTATCTCAATCAAAACTCCACTGATAGCCAAAGAAACAAAACTGTGTGTGTCTCTGTGTGTCTTACTTATTCTGTGCTCATCTGCTTTGAAGGTTCTCACCTTGAAGGTTTACATTCATTTAGGCTTGCCTCTGCAACACATTGAAAAGAGTTGGCCCAACTCCGATAAAACACATTATTGTTGAGGCTCTTTGAAGGGAAATTCAGCAACATATTTGGATTAGAACGGATTTCTCCATTGGAAGTTGAGGACAGCCGTGTGTGTGAAATGCTGCTCTGCTCCTATGGATTACTGATCCATTAACCTGTTTTGCCATAGTAGCTAAATTCCTGCTCAGAGGTTAATAGAAAAAACAGACGCAAAGCGATCAAGGAAGATAATAAATATAACAAGAGTCCCAGAGTCGAATCTTTGTTGGGCTTGTCCCATTTAAACCATTATTTGTTCCCTAATGGATATGTGTCAGCTATGAAATTCACTGATTTTAATAGTTCTGTGGCTGCTCAGCTAATAAATCAGCCTGACTTGCCAAACTTCCTAATATTCAAAACCCATATATTTAAACCCTAGCGTTAGCTACTAAAGGTCACTGATTTGACGGGGGTGAGGGCAGTCAAACGTTTCACCTTAACTTTGTTTTTTATCATTGTGTTTTTATAGCAACGACAGTTGCTATAAATGGATGATATCTTTATACTCTTACACTAAAAAGTGGGGTGTGAGCTGGTCTGTGACTGAATTTTAAAACAAAATTATTTGAAATTCATGAAGAAAAGCAAGAGAATGCAAGCATGAGGTGAAAGAGGAAAGTAAGCTAAGAGCATCTTAAGGATCTCTTCTCTGCGTCTGCAAATCACCATTGGGAGTGGATGTTTTTAGTTTGACCTAGCGAAACCGTTCTTTTTTCTCTTCTGGCAAAAGATTAACTTCATTTCCACAGGACGGTTGTCAAGAAGAGACTGCAGTGGAAAGGGAGGTCCTGCTAGTGATGCAGCCTTCATACTTCCTCAGACAACTTTCGTCATCAATGCAGGTGCTGTACAGTACCTTAAGTTGTGAATACGAATGTTTGAATGGCAAGGGTTGGCTTTCCTTCCCCGTTGCTTAATTTTGCTCCATTTTTTTTTTACTGGACCCCATTGTCCGAGTGTGCCTTGATTCTCTGCTTGTTACGCCTTATATGAGGAGGAGGAGAGGAGAGGAGAAGATGGTGTGTTTCAGAGCTTTATCTTATTTCCAGACACCTAGGGAGATGAAGCTTAATAATTGAGAGGAAATGCAATAGAAAGCTAGATTGGCAGCAGGCAGAATCCAAGAGGACAGTACTGGAATCATTAAGCAAAAAAGGTGAGCGGGGCAGTGGGGAGGGAAATGGTGAGCCAAGGTATATGATGGGGAAAAAAGTATGATAGAATAGATTATATTTCTTACATTACAAAAATCCTACACTGCGGAGACTCAGCCAGGAGAGTAAAATGGTATCTCTGCTCTGTTTCAGTTTATTGTTCAAATTTTTAAGGGAGGTATAATAGGTACTGGCATACTATAGTTGCAATTTGGCCACTCGTGTGTGTAAAGGTCCCCTTGCACATATGTGCTAGTCATTCCCAACTCTAGGGGGCGGTGCTCATCTCCATTTCTAAGACGAAGAGCCAGTGCTGTCCGAAGAAGTCTCCGTGGTCATATGGCCGGCATGACTCAACGCCAAAGGCGCACGGAACACTGTTACCTTCCCACCAAAGGTGGTCCCTATTTTTCTACTTGCATTTTTTACCTGCTTTCGAACTGCTAGGTTGGCAGAAGCTGGGACAAGTAATGGGAGCTCACCCCGTTACGCAGCACTAGGTATTCGAACTGCAGTCTGGTTTTAATTCAGGAAAGATTAGAACCCCAGGAATTGTTTTAAAAGTAAGAACGTTCAAAATCCGGCACCTGGAAATAGAACACAAATATATTCAACTACTGAAGAAAGAAAGATAGCCAAGTGATGGGTATTAACACAAAAGGAGGAGGTTCAAATAACGAGCAACTGACACAGTATTTATGCTAAGAATCCATCACAATATTCCAACCTCAAAAAGCACATCAGGGAAGGTTTGTGATATTGATAACCATTGGTAAAATAACTCCAGTGCAGTTACCTGGGAGTTTAATATTATTAAGAAAATTAATGCAAGCACATTTGAGGTTGGAGTTCCTTCACCAGTGGAATCCAAAATAGTTTTTACAAATTCATATGTAAAAAGTGGTAGATGAGTTTTTGATTCTAAAACCTTGTTCTAATTCTAGAACGCAAGTCCTGATGGCCAGCAGAGTGTACCAGATCTTATTCATCTGTGTCCCTTTCACAATCTGGAAGAGCCTTCTGCAATATCTTACAGTGTGGTTGTCATTGGACTAGACACCTATCAATGGTACACGGGATTGGAAGGGCTGTGTGAGGAGGCAATAAACATTGGAGTTAAGTTTGAATACTTGCAGTCTGACTTCTCCTGGCTTGTTCTGCCTGCAGCAATTTAGGATGTTGGAAATCCCCTCATTTGTTATTGGCAGAATTGGTCGCGGCTTCTTGCTCCGCTAGTTAGCAGAGGCATCCCAGGTCCGGAGCAGATTGACAGGCTTCTAGGGAGCTCTCGCCCTTCGCACCCCCGAATTTCTCCTAGGGCACTTGGGGGGTTCTACCTCCGCCTGTCGGCCCTCCTCTCTCCCCTTTGCCCAGGGAGAAGGTTTCCAAGCCATCAGACAGCTGTTTTTCTGCTGTTCTGGCGGCTTTTACGGTGCCAGGGATCGGGCGCTCAGAGAAGCGTCTATGAGGCGCGCGGAGCCAACCGGAAGTCTCACAGTGTCCTTGACATACAGAATTGTAGGTGTTCATCTTTGACCCTTATATTTTGTTTCATGACAATCTTGGGTTTTTTTATGATAGTGCAGATTACCAATAAAGACTGGAAACAGATAGTATAAACGTGCTGTTTTACCCCACTTAACTGGGGAAAAGTTGATTCAAAGGGTATTAACGTGTAAACAGTCTTGCTTGTACTTGTTCACTTGAGGCCGTTTGAGGCAGGGATGTAGTAAGTAAGTCTAACTGGGCTTAGGATTCTGGGATTTCAGCCGTATAGCCAGCTTTCTGGTCAAAGGATAAGCTGGTACTAAATACAGAACAAACTCCAATGCTGACAGGAAGACTCAAAGTGCACCACGTCCCCTGGTTCTCCATTACCTTCTGCCGGATGTTAATTCAGCTTTCCAGTCTTGTTTATAGTGTTGGGATTTCCTGCATCCCTTCCAAGTATTAACCAATCTAATCCTGTTTAGCATTTTCAAGCTCATTTTAAGATTCTTAGGAAGAAGCAGCAACACTTCTAACAACAAAAGGCAGCAAGACAAGTTCATTCTTTGCTATTGACTGCCTCAAAATGCCTCGGTGGCTTAAATTAACATACACTTTCCCTGCGTGCAAGTTTCCAAACCACAGTAGGTTGACAAAAATAATTTGTGTGTCTTTGAAACAGTCTCGACTCCTGGTGATTGAACAAGTCCCTGCAGATTTCTCAGTAAGAATTTTGGAAGTGGTTTCATGCTGCTTTCTTCCAAGGAGGGGGGAAAAAAAGAGAGACTGGGCTGAAGCTAGCCAGCTGGCTTTGTGCTTAAGATAAAAGAACTGGTACATTATACCAAAATATTAATTCCCCAATTGGGGTTCTTCTCTGAATTGCCTAGGTATCATCAGCTTCCGCAAGAAGAACCAGTCGCTGGACTGGAGAATGAAACATCGCAGTTTGGTCCAGAACAGTCCATGACACGGCATGAAATTGAAGAGGTAAACAAAGCAATGAGTTTATCAACCAGAACAAAGGGCTGCGTTCTCCCAGGGGCATCTGGGTTCTCCTTTGAATCCCTTGCCCGATTTAATTTACACCCTTACACCACATCAAGGATGATGTAGCAAAAACACTAAAACAGGAATGACCAGTTCGTCATTGCCTGAACATTAGCCGAGATGGACGGGAAGAGTGTTGAAGCCTGGAACCCCACCATGGATATGCAAGAAAGGTCAGATGTGTTTTTCTTCTCATTTTGAGTCTCTACTTTCTCCTTGCAGGCTTTGGTGGTGTTGCAACTCCAGGGTAACATAAACGTCCTGTTCCTGGAAACGTGGCAAGAATTGGCCCAGCATGTTTCCGCGGTGACCAGAGCTATAGCACAGCGTCCTTATAAGTGAGTGTCAGTTGTCAGGTTGCCTTGGCAATGCTTTGGAGCTGTGAAATAGGAACCAAAAGATACTATCCTACAACCCTTTCATAAAGAAACCTAACCTGTAAATTAAGGTTTTTGTGTGAGAAATTTATCTTTGCAGGACTGAAGAGATACCATGAGATTGTTTCTTTTAAAAAAAATATTCAGCGTTCAGTGTTATACGGATACAGCTACTGCTTGGTTTAGAACAAGCCACAAAGTTTTGTTCTGCCTTGCTTGCAAGTGGTTAGTGTTACAGGGTCCATTGATAATACCTACTTCGTGTTTAATAATGTTTTAGCAGGGAACGTTCTGAGCTCCAAATGGTCCCAGCCCAATCTTAGGAATGGGACATTCTGACTGTTGTGGTTCGCCAGCAGCCTGCAGAGCTGGCAGTGGAGTCGGACAACGATGAGGCTGAGGAAGAATGTGGGCCAGTCCTGGAGGCTGGGAAAGGCCCAGATGAGGGCTCTGCATCAGAGGCAGAGATGGGGCCAGGGCCATCGGGGAATGAGGTGCGGACTCCAGAGCCTCCAGAGACTGATAGGAGTGAGGCAGAGGAACAGGAGGAGCCTGTTCCTAATGCATGCATGAGAAGCGCTGCCAGAAGGCAAGAGCAGCTCAAGCAAAGAGGACAACTCGGGAGTAGGGCCAAGAGATGATTGGGTCGTCCCATAAGGCTTAAAACAGACCAGCAATGGCGTTTGGGCTTTGCCGGAAAACAACGTTGATAGCTTCGTCTTCTTCTTAGTCTACCTCTTGTATTTATTTTTGTATCTGGGACTTCTAAATGTTTGCCAAGAAAGGCCTTTGGCAGTTTGCCTAATTGGACCAAGGTTTGCGATAGGACTGAGGAATTTGTGTTGGGAGGAATTTGCTTTAATTTAGTTGAACGATGCTGGGAATGAAGTAATTCTCAGTTGTTCGAATAAAGTTTGTTTTTTTCACTGACTGATTTTCCTACTTACTTGGGCCTGGGTCACAACACTGACCAGCATGGAAACTGTCTGACTCAAGACAACCCCTTCGGAACAGGTTATTATGTGGTCAGTTCCGACATGTTAAGCCAAAATGGTAGCCTATGTATAACCCGTACCTAATGGCTTCTTTGACAGGAAACATCAGGAAAAGCAGCCTTTCTCCTTTTGTGCCAAAGGCAAGTGGGCTAGTGGTGTGCATATTGGCAAGGACGGGAAAGGGCTCCAAGAGACCTGGCTGAAACAGATCCAGCAGCTCAACCGAGTCAGTCCAGCCATGGCAACAGCTATTGCCCAAGCCTACCCTTCGCCAAGTCTCCTGCTACGGGTCAGTTCATTCCCCCAGTTGCTTTGTCTTGGCCAGCGGTCAGCAACCTTAAACACTCAAAGAGCCAAAAAGTTCTGGAGCTGACCGGAAGTCCAGTTCCCCCACCATAGAGTCTCCTCCTAGTGTGGTGTCCTTTTCCCTTTACTTGTCCTAACCAAAAGCCCTATCAATTGTGGAGCCGAACTAAAAACCTGTCCCTTGCCAGAGTCTCCTCCTGGAGCATCGTGCTTTTCTCCCTCCTAACCAGAAGCTCCTTGCAAAATTGTGGTGCCGACTGGCGACAGGGAGCCGCAGCAGAGGGATGAAAGAGCTGCATGTGGCTCCAGAGCCGCAGATTGCCGACCCCTGGTCTTGGCTGTAGAGAAGGGAAGAGAAATCAAGGGAGGCAATTCTCAAGAATAGGGGCTAAAATCAGGCACTACATCTCTGTTGTCTCAGAGTAGGGTTAAGTAGGCCGCAAGTAAAAGAGACAGACTTCAGAGAAGGGGAAAATAATACTAGTGGGATGTTTACTCAGATGTTGCAGTGTCAAGAATTACTATGAAGGCTGGTTAAAGCCACTCCTAGTAAACTTAATTCCATTCTCTCCGAGGGTCAGTTTCTCATTATTCCAAGCCTATTGAGTTCTCCTGGGCGAGGAAGCATTTCTGGGCTAGGTTTTTTTTCCCCTCCTCTAAATACTTTTGTTTCCCTGCAATACAGCCAGTTTTTTTGCTTCTTGATGGCCGCAGGGCTTGTTTTGTTTACATAAGGATACTCCTTAACAAAACAAATTGTAGATCAGATCTTTAATGATAAAAGCCATAAATGAACTCATTAATTTCACTGGACTTTGCCCAATGCTGAGTTTTTCTTAACCCAAAGCCTTGTAATAGCGATGCTCCAGATCCGTTCTCGTGGCAAACCAGCCTTGCTTATACCTCATCACTTTTGCTATCAAGAGCTCTTTTCTAGACAATTTAAGTTTTAAAACAGCGCTAGGGAGAAACGGGGATTGACAGTGAAATAACCTCACATAAGCATAGAGACCAGATTACCAGAAATACATGGCAACTGGGTATCCTTGCTTTCTTTCAGGCCTACCAGGAATGCAAAACAGAGGCAGAAAGACGACTTCTCCTAAGCAACCTCCAGGTCAGAACTGAGGACAGTAAAACGGAGAGACGGATCGGGCCAGACCTCTCTCGCCGGGTCTACCTTTTCATGGTATCTACTAATCCAGAGCTTGTCCTAGATTTAAGTTGTTGAAGCACCTTGTTGTGCTGTTCTGACCACTGGGTCATAGCTCCTTAGCCTTATAGCTTACTGCCAAAGCTACAGGATTTATTGCGGAAACGGCGTTTGGCAAAATCAATAAATGTCCTTGTGCACAAATGTTATCAATGAGCCTATCTTGACAGTGTATTTTTTTAATCTCCATTCTTCTGCCAAATAATTTATTTTATGCTATTATTACATATCATTATGCTGTTTGTTTGAATGTGTAAAGATACCCTTGGCATATTTTTGGGGGTTCATGCATTAAACCATAATGTGGCTTGGTGGCTCTATGCTTGAGAAGAACCTAGCTTGAGTATAAAAGTGTGAATGGGTATTTTAACTGCAGGAAACATAATACAAAAACAACAACACTGAATCCCTTATTTTAGTGCAATCTTAATCCCAGTTAAGTAATCAATTCCGTGAAACGAAAGCTCGGTGTTCGCTTTCATTTAATCAGACGACACAAGGGAGTTGGAAGGGAATCTATTATACTGCCAAATCACAGTGGTTAAATTCAGAAATTAATACTTATCCATGATTTATTACAAAATGATGCAGCTTTGTTCCCTTCATACACCTCCTTTCACAATGAACCACACTTTGTCATTTGCATTGAGCATAGGAGAAACCGAAGGGAATGTAATTGCCCTTGTGCTTATCCATACATTAAAAATATCAAGAGCGCCTTTTCTGGCTACCCACATAACCATAAGTAATCATTAGGGAAAGACCATACCAATACTGGCTTTTAAACTGCAAAATGCCCCACCAGTACGTATCCTTGCAGTTAGTTTTTAATGAAACAAATCAAAGAAAGAATTGGCATATTTAAACTTACCTCCGCAGGAAATATACATGGGATGTGAATACCTCTAAATAAGTAAATTACAGCTGGCTGTGAAAGAGGAAATGCAGGACTCAAGATCCAGAAGAAAGCAGGAGCATCCAGAGCTGAAGTTCATCCACATAATTCCAACTACTAGCCTGATATTACGTTTGAATCAGATCATTTAAGAATTAGGGAACCTGGTTAGAATTCTCTCGAGATGAGAGGACAGTAAGGTTGATGGACTAGCCTATCATCACTGATCAAAGTCTGTATATATTTTAATTCATTTGGGTAATAGTTCAATACAGGAGAAGCAATAAGACATGCAAAGAAGGTTGAAGAGTTGCAGGGCTCACATGATACCACTTACGCTGTCAACGGTTAACGTTCTCTTCTGAATACCAAAGCACTGAGAATCGAGGAGAGCCATTTGGCTCTGGAAAGACTGCTTGCTCCTCTGCTCCAAAAGACTGGAGCCCTCTACTGCAATTCACATAGCACATGTGGTAGCTTCTGAGGTTTCCCTAAGCATTCCCTTGGCTGCAGGAAAGGATTACTTATTGATACACTGGGCTGCCAAAAGCCTGACTTTCGAACAACCTGTTCCAGGAAACGTGGCAAACCAGAGTTGATGACCTGCCGGGCCACGTGGTACAACGAAGCTGTGGAAACTGCTTTGTCTCTTTAATGGTACATTGAAAACGGGCTTTAGTGTTCAAACAGGATACAATCAGGAAGGTAAAATGTCACTCGGTAACACTGAGGGAACAGCTTATCCTTCATGACAACACTGTCTTTCGAAGGGGGGGGAGGGGGAGAGAAATAAATTAAGTCCTCCACCTGCATCTCTTCCGATGGCGTGCCTCGGCATCCGAGCCACAAGAGCTGTCTGAATCGCTTCCTGAGGAGGTAGAAGAGGAGGAGGAGGAGGAAGAGGAGGACTGGAGCGAGCCACAGTTCATGCTCAACACCCAGCCCAATCTGTTGTGCAAAATCTGCTTGAGTCCCGGAGGGAGGGGAAGCACCTCTAGTGTGTCCACGTAGTCAGGAAGCAGCTGGCGGAGACGGTAGCAGCAGAGGTATTGCAGAGAGGTGGGGGTAGCGCAGGAGCGGATGATTTTCATGCTACTTTTGGCTGCAGTTGAACACACCATCGGGTACACTCTCTTGTTCTGGAGTTTGGTGGCAGCCACACCTGAGTCAAAAGATCAGCAAAGAAGTCCAAGGTTAACAGGCAGACATGGAATTGGGGGGGAGGGGGAGAGAGAGAGAGAGACTGTCTGGGGATAAAGCTGCACTTCCTTTATTCCTTTAGCATTTCTACAATGAGACCTTCCACTTTAGGCCGCAAATTCATTACAGCTGCATGGTTCTGTTGTCCTTTTCTATGGACCCAATAGTGAAAATTGACCGGGCGGTTTTTATAGTCTTCCTAGGAAGCTATACGAGTACCATGGACAAATCCAATTACCAAGCAGCCGACTTATAAATTGTCGTTTTACACATATGTAAAATATGCATTTGCTATTTAAGAGGCCTTTATCTCCAGCAGATACCTTCCCATAGCCAATCTGTTAAATTGGTTTGTTAATACAATTATTCTTTTCTAGTTTACATTATGCTATGCAGGTTAGTTTTCAACAGGTAAAATACTTAGGTGGTCCTTTCCAGGTAGCTGTACCGCAAGATAGCCCCTCTCCCCTATTAAAATAAAGTCTGATTTTGGAATGGAAAACAATCTGTTGCCTTTTAGAGATCCTCCCATAAATTTTATCCATATTTCCCATATTTCCCTAGTTTAAAAGTACATCTGGCCTCTTCCACCTTACCTATACATTTCCTGTTTTTGAAAAAGGTTAAGGTTCCATGCCATGTGTCCAGATGCACCCCAATAATGGAGCCCTGCCCAAACCTTGTCGAAAAATTGCTCCGTTCCCCCTTGTGCTGGAGGAGTCCTACAGAGAAAGGGACATTTGCAATTATAACATTGTAGGCTTCTAATTTCTGCAAAGATAAAAAGGACCCTTTAAAGTTCATCTAACTCTGTTTAAGATAGTTTGTAATGCAAGAGGCAAAACAAGATTCTCATCAGATAGTTATCTGCTTACCTAAACTCCTCCAGCAAAGTCCATGGTCTTCTAAAACAATCCATTTCCTTTCAACAGTTTTTATTAATGTTTCACCAAAATAGTTGTCCCCGTCCCGCCCAAAATGTTCAGCCATTGATCTATTTCCTAGACCCACAAAGAACAAGCCTGGCATGATTTCTACCTGACGGCATTTTAGATATTTAAAAATATGTTTCCTAAAAATAAGTGTCTAGTTCTTCAAATAATTTGGATTTTTTTCTCTTCTAGTCCTAAGGCCTAGAATGCTTCCTCAAATATTTGTGAAATTATAGTGTTTCAAATCCCAAATCAATTTTGAGATTGTGTATATGATTTGCCATCACTTTTTAGAAATCATTCTCTAATAAAGAGGAACACATTTTCTCTGTGGATGCCAGAAAATGCTAACGCTAACTGAACAATATTTGCAAATCAACTATTACAAAGGGACAGTTACATCCACACAAAACTTTAGGAAAAACAGTTCTTGTATTCAGGCATCAGCTGCAAAAATTCACCTGTAAATTACAAATCCAGATTTATAAATAAATGAAACCTTTGCTGTTATTACCTGTGTAGGAAAGACCCCAGCTGTCTTCATCTTTTCCCAACAGGCTACAGAATGTGTGACGGAATTTATCCAGGTTCACATCTGATGTTCCAATACCCACCATCTAGAGGGCATGGGATGGATGGAAGGAAAAAACGCAAGAGTGATCAAATATTACTCCTTATGTAACAACCATTCATTTAGTGACTGCTCAAAGTTAAGACAGCACTGAATTAGAACCGTGGCATAGCCTTATGGTCACATGACCGTAATTTGGATGTTTGGCACTTGGCACATATTCACAACAGTCACAGGAGCCCAAGATCCTGTGATCTCTATTTGTATCTTTCACAGCTGATTTCCAACCAGCAATGTCAATGGGAAAGCCAGCAGGAAGTCACAAGTCAAAGTTGCGTGACATAATTAATAACCCATGGTGATTCACCTAATGACTGCAGCTGGAACTGACAAACTGCCATTGTTAAGTTGGGCATGGTCATGTATTCTTTCTGATTTTTGGCATACCATGCTGTACGAGCCCAATCTCTGGAGGTTTAAAAATCACAATCTATGCCTTGTACAAAGCAGATTTATATAGCCATTGAATCCAGTACTATTCTGTTCTATGACTTATTTATCATCTGTTTCTTTAGCTAGAAACACCAGAATTTAAACCTCAAAATCTTCCATATACTGAAAAGGCTCCATGGACCATTCAGTTATTTTCCTCCAACAACACGGCCACATCCAGGCAGCAAAGACACTACATGGGAAAACTGTGAAGACTGTAGGTGAGACTGTTCACAAGGACAATAGCCTGTATACTCTGTACTCAGCCCATGTGTATATAAGTGGTTTCCTCACAAAAAGGTCCACTTCTCAACCACGTATCACTCTCCTGTATTGGGAGCATTTGGCGCTTATGCCAGCAAGAGAGTGGCTTTGTTGATACTTGATTATCCTCTGTGATATCTGACTGCATTTTTTTCTTAAAAAAAAAAAAAGAAAGATTGGATACAAACTGTTTGGAGCTGGTGGAGCAAAATAGATCTTAAAAAAAAAAAATTAAAGACAACAATTAGTGCTACTACAACTACCCACAATGTATTTAATGTAAATGCTGCCCGTGACAGAAACCAATGAAATGTAATTATTGATGAATTTTATTAATTTTTTAAAAAAACTGATTACAGTACCCATTGTCAGGTTTTATCCAACATACCATGTCAGTGCCATAGACGGGTGAAGTCATCTTGATTTCCCAAAAGTGCTGACCTTCTGCTAGTTCCTTGTTCCCCCTGATGGCAGCAGTACCACAACTGTAATCCATGTGGAAATTTACCTTGCGATTGTCACAAGTCAAGAGAGTATTTGCCGATTTGTTCAATTCATCCCATACCCAGTCAAAATCTTTGGAGAGAAAGACACAGAGAGAAAAGTAGTGTGAATGGGGAACACCTCCAACCATTTCACCCCAAATTATGTCTGTCAAATTAAGTCTAGTTCAATTTTTTTCGAATGTAGTGTCAAGGCCAGTTTAAAGATGTGTGGACTTCAACCCCCAGAATTCTCTTATACCTCTGAAAGTGGCTAAGTTTGAAAAGTAGTTATTTAGTTGCTAAAATTATAAATACATCCCTGGATACCGCAGCACATATTATAGCAAAAACTGGACAAGGTTTCTATTCCCCCAAAATGTTCCCCTGTGCATTTGTGTCACTTTCCAAATATATACTCATAAACCTATAGCTCAGTAGAGGCTGAAAGGATCAACGAGACAACAAAAGAAAGAATTCAGAAGCTTTCTCACAATCATCTTCCTCTCCACACTGGCAATCTTTCATACGATGAGCCATGTGGAAGTTAGAGCAATATGGAGTTTCGTTCTGGTTCTCACAGTTGCAGTAAGATTCTCCGGTCACAGGTATGGCTGTGGGGATGGAAGGCAACTGAGAAGGAAATTCTGATTCTGAATCAGAGTCACTGTGCTGCTGGAGAAAGAAAAAAGAATGGTTACACCTTTTCCTCTTATTCTAAGAAAACATTTAGCAACAACAGGGGTCCCTGGGGAAAGTGTAAGATTTACGTGTTCTGGATGTCACATAATTCTATGTTTATGTCCTAAAGTCCATGTCTTTAATTTTTAGATGGTCTTTCTGAGGCTCACCAGCATCAAATTAAATCCTGCCAAATTCAAGGTAACTGGCTTTAATGAACTCCAATATTAATCAGGGAGTTAATTACAAGGTATTTGATTCTAGGCAGATTGGATTAAAGAAGTGTTAAATACTCAACCCTTGGAGATAATCAAGCACATAAAACAATCATAGCACCAGGTACTGTTTATACCATTATTTTATCCAGGACTAGAACATACATACCGTTAGAGCACCAGGCAAATATTTTATTCAAGCTGTCTTTGTACTATTTACATTAAGGCATAGTTCTAAAAAAAAAAGTTGACTTTATGCCCTATCGCTTATTCTATCAGCAAGAGCAACTTGTTTCCTTCCATGCTTTGTCTAAATTTACAGCTTTTTCCATTTTAAAAAAAACCCTCATTGTTTATTAAAAAGGAAGAAGCCATAAATCCAGAATTGGATGGCATTGTTAACAAACCATAGGACTTTCTTGTTCTAGTTAGCCACTTCCATCGTTTTTTAAAAAAAGTAAAAAGTACTGAAACCAGCAATTTAGTATCTCAGGTAAGAAGTAGTTACTTATTTACTTTACCTGGCATAAAACATTAAACATTTCTAGGTTTGATTCAATTCCAACCTAGTTATCAACTAAGGCTATGCAGAGATCCATATTCAAGGGCAAAATGTGACTTAAAGCAAGTTGCATATTTTCCTGGGCTCACACAGTTGCAGCACTGAATCCAAAAACCAGTGTGTTGAAGTTAATGTATTCCTGGCAAGCACTACATATGCGCTGACATGCACTACATATGGTCTCTGGATTCAGTTCATTGTATGAATGTACAATCTGTCAGAATTTACAAGAATCTGACAAAAGTGTCAAGTGTCCAGTGGAATTGTATCTTACAGGCAGTCTTGCAGAAAACAAAGCATACTTCACCTGCCCATCAGTGTCAGATGACCAGCCATGGGTTCCAGAAGCCGTTGTAAAAGTCCGTGAATCTGATTCTCGGCGCACTCCACTCAGAACATACCGCCAAGCTCTACTATTGCGCATGCGTCGCGCCATGGCCTCTTTAGAGAGGTAATCTGGAAGACAAAGCAAGATCTTACTCACAATGCCCTCTTCAAATGAATCGTCTCAATGTGCAACATTTTTTTCCCTTCAGACAAACATTACATATTAAGGTATATTCTGTGCCAAGAGAGAGAGAAGATACAGTAAGCTATATACACAGGAAAAACAATTGAAACTCCACTTATCAGCTAGGGCCAATTTTATCACACTAGACTTAAAGGAGAAACATGTACTCCATCACAAAAAAGCATCGGAAATATGACAGTAAATAATCTTTGGCCAAGATGAATGAGATCAAAACCAACGGGAACAGAAAAAATAGAGTCTAGAATACTGACTGTTTCCAAACTGGCTTGAAATAACCCATATTGTTTTAAACCAACCCTCAGATTTTTTTTCTTCTATCAAAATTCTTCTTCAGTAGAAGAGAAGCCATCAAATATACAGACAAAGGCAGGAAATGAGACAGCTGTTCTTAAATAAGTTGGATTGAAGTATTTGTTAAGGATATTGGATCAATCACTGATTCAGTAAGCAGGAAAATGACATGTACCTCCTGATATGTATTTATCTCCAGTTTATTACAATATTTCCCCCCCCCTCCATCTATTTCAAGCTCAATCCAACTCAAAAGTTTCAAAGCATCTTTTTTCTATTCTCAGTCCATAGTAGCAGTAATATGGGTCACCCTAACCATTCCTGGATGTGTAAAAAAATGCTCCCATAACTTACTAATGTTTGTTTTCCAGGACTCCTCACTTCCAGCCAATTCACAATGATTATCAGAGAGAGACGTAAATGTTACTTGAGCTAATAAGTACTCAATATTTAATGTTCCTAGATCCGCCTAAGACAAGCATCATATAATCAACAGCAAACCTTATGATTAAACTGACTCAAATGAGTGAGCCAATACATTCTGCTTGACAGCTCAACAACTGAGCTGCCTTAGGAGAAGATTACTGCAAACATTCCAGTGTATCTGAAGGCAGTTGTTTTGAAAACTAGGGTGGGATAAGAAGGTGCCCAAGCAGAAAATGCGCTAAACACAAACAACAAATGGCAATCTAAGTATCCTAAAGTATCCAAAGTATCCAAAGGCATCAATTGTCTAATATTTGAATCAGCTAGTCCCAAAACTGCCTTTCACTGTAAGAAAACATATTACCAAAAGGAAAAAGCTTGAATATGAATGGGGAAAGAAAAAGATATGAGAATGATTTTGATAATTCTAAAATCAGTATTTCAGGCTATCCAGATTTATAACCTAACCAGCATGCCTTCAGAATGCCAACGGATAGTCATCAAGCTTAGTCAAGAAAGGAAGAGGTCTCTTCTACACAAGGTTTAGCATCACAGAACAAACAAACACAAACTATTAAGGATATGGACAGTTTCCCTCTTATTTCAAAACAGAAAAAATATGCCTTTGGTTAGTATCTTTTTTAAAAAAATATCTCACCCTTCCTTTAGAAGCTTAAGGAGTACATACCACTCCTTCCTCCAATTTTTTCCCATAACAATACTGGGTGATAAACTGGGTGAGGGAGTCTTTCAGAGCTTCTGTGTTTTGGAGCTGAACAGATGTCCAGCGTATTATTTTTTTTGATAACAGGATTTTTATTTCTGAAACCACCATCAACAATGACTCTCATATGCAAACAAATGCAAAATAATGGATATCAGCCAGGCTTGAATATATTTGCTGTAGAAAACAGTCACCCACCAACTGCAAACAAAACTTATGTTTACAAAATACAGGTTTTTTGTTTATTTTAGTCCTCACTTGATAGGCAATATTTTCTCAACTTGTTTCAAACCCAGAAGTAGAGAAGTTTCTTGTCAACTGAAAGCAGAATATGAAGTAGCTTTAACAGTGAAAATGTGAAAACCAGAATCAAGCACTTATCTCTAACCCTGGCAATTCTCAAAGAGATTAGACAGCCACTTGTCAGAAATGGTATAAGGTTTCCTCCTTGAGCAGGGGGTTGGAGGAGAAGACCTCCAAGGTCTCTTCCAACTCTGTTATTCTATTTCCCAAGAAAACAATCAATTACCAAAGATAATGATCAGCCCAAACTATTTCATACCAACTCCATCCCACATTTTTCCCCCAAAAAATATTGGAAAGCAATACTGAGATTCAGAATCTTAACAGCTTTTTTCCTCCCCTCATCCCTTGCCAAGTCAATACTAAACTATCCATGAAAAAATCATTTCCAAGGGGACTTCAGGCTTCCCTGCCCAGCTTTATTATTATTATTGTTAAAATCCACATGCTCTGTTGAAGCAGGCTAATAAAAAGACCATCACGTACTTGGAGGAGTATTAAATTAAAACCTTTAATAACGTTAAGGTTAGCATTTCAACTCACTTTTCCAAGGGGGGGGAGGGGCAGCTGCTTCCTTTTGTGTTATAGAACTATATATACCGGTACAATATATTCAATATATACAATACATTGTATACAATATATATACTGTATACAATATATACACACACACACACACAGTTTCCCCCAAAATAAGACATCCCCTGATAATAAGCCCAATCGGGCTTTTGAGCGCATGGCAATAAGGCCAAGCGCTTATTCCAAGGTTCAAATAAATATAAGACAGGGTCTTATTTTCAGGGAAACACGGGATAGATAGATAGATAGATAGATAGATAGATAGATAGATAGATAGATAGATAGATAGATAGATAGATATTGTATATAATATATTGTATACAATATATATATATAATATTGTAAACTATATATACATACACACACACACACAAAGATATTGTATGCAATATATATAATATATTGTATACAATATATATATATTGCATACAATATATACAATCTGAGAAGTGAGGGGTGGAAGAGCAGCGTCCAATTAATAAAATTGAGTTAATTGTCCCAAAGAATGAGGAATAGTAGTAACCCAAGGAGAAAGAAGGAGGGGGGGAGTTAACATAAGAAAGAAAGAAAGAAAGAAAGAAAGAAAGAAAGAGGGAGAGAGAGAGAGAGAGAGAGAGGGAGGGAGGGAGGGAGGGAGGGAGGGAGGGAGAGAGAGAGAGAGAGAGAGAGAGAGAGAGAGAGAAAGAAAGAAAGAAAGAAAGAAAGAAAGAAAGAAAGAAAGAAAGAAAGAAAGAAAGAAAGAAAGAAAGAAAGAAAGAAAGAAAGGCTAATTCAGGTCACAAAGGATTAGGCGGGTTCAGGATGGACGTCCTCCCTCCCTCCCTCCCTCCGGAAACTGGGTTTAAATTATGGGGAAGAGGCGAGACAGCCGCGGGGCCTCCCGTGAAGGCCGCCCTTCCTTCCCTCTTTACGGGGTCCGAAGATTCCCCCACCCCCACCCCTCAGGGAAACCTGAAGTATCGGCCTCGAAAAGCCGCATTTACCCAACATCCCGTGCGAAAATTTCCCAGCAAGCTTTGCGAAAGGCGCTTCTTGAAAAAAAAAAAAGAGCTTTTACTGTTTAACCGCCCGCCGTCGGGGAATATCGGGTAGGCCGCAGGCTCCGTTTACCTCAGAGGCGCGCGCGCGCCTCCCCCGCGTCTCCTGAGGACAGCGCTTTCCCACCGGCGTTCCCAATCCGGGCCCGATTTCCCTCCCGGGGGACCCCTCCCGCCTTTCCTTTCACCCCCAAATCCGCGCTACGCGGCCTTCTTTCCCCTCCCTCCGCATCCACCTCCCTCCTACCTGCGTCATCGCGCAGCATCCGCCCCTCCCCTTCTCGCGCGGGGAAGGGGCGGAGCCGCCCTCTCGCTCTCCTCCCATTGGGCACGTCCCGCTTCCTTTGAGGGGGTGAGTGAGGTGGGGGGGGGGCGGCGTTCGTTGCTTTCAGTGTCGCTCCTCCCCTCCTAACCCGGCCGCGAGAGGAAGGCGCGCGCGAGACGCCCCGCACCTCGGGCTCTTATTGGCTTTCCCAAGCGGCGCGTGGGCGACGGTTTCAGTGACGTCACAACCCCACTACACACACCCCCACCCTCCCTCCCTCTCTCGGCTTGCCGGAGTTGCCTTGTCAAAAAGAAGAGGAGGAAAGCGGCTTCTTCGGGGGAATAAAAGCTGACTGGCTGAGAAAGGGAGACTCGGTCCCGCCCCTAGCGTCGCCTTTCCTCCAATCGCCTTTTGAGGCAGGCACTCGTCCGCGAATGGAATCAGAAGGCGGGCGAAGCCGTTCGCGCTTGCCTTCCTATTGGTGTAAAAAAAAGGAGGCGGTCATTCAGGAGAGAGACCTGATTGGACAATGGTGGTGTCACTCCATCCCCGAGGGCAGCGTGAGGGAAGGCGAAGGAAAGCAACATGGAGGAGGAGGAGGGTGAGTGCGTGAGGGAAGGCGCCAAGTTGGGGGAAGTTCAACAGGTGAAGTTCTGCCTCATCGGAGAGAAACATTTGCCCCGATGAATGCCGGCCTAACCCTCAGACTAGGCCCGGCCCCATGGATCCGGGCGGTGGGTGGAACAGGGGTCTCCCCTCAGTCGGGAAGGGCGGTTTACCCCTATTCACACGACAAGCTGCGTGACTCGGCCTCACGTGAAGGCAAACACGCGGGTCAGGCCTCAGTTGGGGGCGGTTGGGTTCAGCGTGGGCTGAGAACCCGGACTGTGGTCGGCAGGGGTTGGTGAACCAGGCGGGGGCGCGTCCTTTTCTCCATTTTTTATAGATGTGTCACCTTTGCTTTATTTGTTTTTTCTCTCATAATGGTTATGGCGTTTAATGTGGTTTATGATTATTTGGAGTTTAATGATTTTTTAAAATGTTGTGTTAAAGGTTTTAGACAGTGTTGAAATCCAATTTTTTTTATTACCGGTTCTGTGGGCGTGGTGTGGCTTAGTGGGCGTGGCAGGGGAAGGATACTGCAAAATTTTAAATTTTAAATTGATTTTAAATTGGGTTGTTTTAATTTACGGCCAAAATATTTAATTATTTTAAACTGTTTTTAAATTTTGTATGTCCTGTTTTTTACTTTGGCTGTTCACTGCCCTGAGTGAGAAGGGCGGTATAGAAATTGAAAGAAACAAACAAACAAACAAATAAATAAATAAAATCCCCATTCCCTCCCTACTCCTGGGGGAAGGATACTGCAAAATCTCCATTCCCTCCCTCACTCCTGGGGCAAGGATACTGCAAAATCCCCATTCCCTCCCTCACTCCTGGGGCAAGGATACTGCAAAATCCCCATTCCCTCCCTACTCCTGGGGGAAGGATATTGCAAAATCCCCATTCCCTCCCTCACTCCTGGGGGAAGGATATTGCAAAATCCCCATTCCCTCCCCACTCCTGGGGGAAGGATATTGCAAAATCCCCATTCCCTCCCCACTCCTGGGGGAAGGATACTGCAAAATCTCCATTCCCACCCCACTCGAGCCAGCCAGAGGTGGTATTTGCTGGTTCTCCTAACTACTCAAAATTCCCACTACCGGTTCTCCAGAACCTGTCAGAACCTGCTGGATTTCACCCCTGGCTTTAGAGCAGAGATTGCAAGAGAAGTAGATGAATGCCGGTGGTCCTTGACTTACGACCACAATTGAGCCCCCAAATGTCTTGTTAAGTGAGCTTTCCCTGCCGCCGTTGTTAAGTGGATCACTGCTGTTAAGTTAGTAACACCGTTGTTAAGTGAATCTGTCTTTCCCATTGACTTTTGCTTGCCAGACGGTCGCAAAAGGGGATCACGTGACCCCTGGGGACATTGCAACTCATAAATACACGCCAGTTGCTGAGCGTCTGAATTTTGATCATATGACCATGGGGACACTGCATCGGTCGTGTGAAAAACGGTCATAAGTCACTTTTTTCAGTGCTGTGGTAACTGAACGGTCACTAAATGTACTGTTGTAAGTCAAGGACTACCTGTACTGAATAGTGCAGTGTTTTTCAATCTTGGCAACTCTTTAAGATGTGAAGGTGTTAAAGCCCATATATTTTAAAGTTGCCAAAGTCAAAAACATTTAAAAGAAGAGTTTTAAAAAACTTGAAAGTTTAAAAACACAAAGTTGCCAAGGTTAATATTAGTACAATAAAAAAAATATTGGTACCTAGTTATCATCTGCTGAAAGTTCCCTAGTCTCTCATCCATATTGTGGATCTGTTCATTTCTCCCAAAATGGTTTTCATCTCGTTATGATTCTTTACCATGGCTTCCTGGATGGACTGGAGCACTATTTGCATGTCTTTTGGAAATGTATTCATTTTTTATTGTTGCAACATAGCGTCTATTGGTCTTTGCCTTGATGGGCTTGAAGCAGCCAATATTGGTGGTGTGGAAGATGCTTTCTTGCCAGTTCTAGTTAAGCTCTCTTCTCTCTCTATTCTTATCGTATAAATGTACTCATTCACCTTAACCTCTAATATCAAATCTCTTAGATATAAAAAAGACAATAATCCCAAATAGCCAACCCAAACCCACCCTAACCACGATGCCCCAGTAATCCAGGGAGCCTAGGCACCAAAGAAAAAGCACAAAAGTCTAGTTCACTCAGTCACAACATGTTTCTTCAAGGCCGATAATGTTTTATAATCCTTAAAATCAATCGGGAGGGTAGAAGGAAAAAGTTTGAGATCAGCAATTATATCCTTATCATCTGTCAATATTTATAATCCAAAAAAGTATTTGTAATCCAAAAGGCCCATCATATTCCCCAATGCCTCAATATCAAGATCTGCAAATGTTGTTTCACTCTTCTTTCACCTTTTACAGTATTCAGGATCCAGAAAATAGAGGAGAAATCAGAAGAAGTTGAGAAAAAAGTAGATTAGATAAATGAAAAATTAACACAAGCAAATAAAGACCTGGAAGACAGAGTCATGATATTGGAGATGGAAAAGACAGCCTACTTTCTAAGATTCCAGAACATAGAAGAGGACAAAGAGGAAAAGCTGCCAGAAGTGATAATAGAGTTGTTGGCAAGCACTTTAAAAATTGGAAAATAAGAAATGGATGCTGAGACAGATGAAATATTTAGATTAAATATGAGCAACGCAAGGAGATATAAACTATCAAGAAAGATACAAGTGAGATTTCTTAAAAAAACAACAAGAGATGAAATACTTAAAAAGACAAGAGATGAACCATTGCAATATAGAGGGAAAGAAGTTGTGGTCCTGAAACAGATCCCTAGAAGGATAAGAGAAGCAATACCAATTTTTGACAGCGAAACTGATCAAAAGAGATGTAAACTTTAGATGGTTGGTACCAGAGAGACCAACCAGAGGAAATAGTTAATTGGGATGGAAAAAGATACAGATTATGACAACTACTTTAGTACAATTGATGGACAAAGAGCACAAGGAGGAATGGAATGCGAGAGGCAAGAGGAACCAATAAGAGAGGAGAGGAGTATACAGCAAGAAGAAAGTGAAACGGAGAAGGCAGAAGAGAAGGAGCAAGAGTGAAAGATCAGAGACAAATAAGGACAACTAGGAGAATAAGATGAAAGAGGAGATATTCTCAATCAACATAAATGGATTGAACTCGCCCAAGAAAAGGAAAAAAATCTATACATGACTATAAAAGTTAAAATTAGATATAATTTGCTTACAAGAAACCCATATTAAAAAACAGCACAGTAAATTATTGGAATGTCCAAAAATTGTAAATTCAAAACTGGACTATAGAAGTAGAAAATCGGGAAAAGTAAGGAAGACTCTTCCAAGGGCTTTCTTTAAAATGGCTGAGGAAACCTGTATACAGGATATATGGAGAGAAACAAATCCAGGAAAAAAACAGTATACATTCTACTCAAATAGTCACAAATCATGGTCTAGAATTGATATGATATGGATGTCGCCAGAATTGAGAACAAATGAGCAGGAGATAGAGATTGAAACTAATATATGGGCCGACCACAACCCAATAAAAGTCCATTGGAAGGGGCAAAAAATCTATGGGACACTGTCAAAGCATATATCTGGTTTAGCTATAACAAGAACCGCAAAAGGGAAAATTAAAAAACCAAATGGAAATAATAAACCACCAGGACCAGATGGACTACCTGCCGAGGTTTATAAATATCTACAGGACTCACTAAATTTGTGAATGTTACACGGTTATAATGATGTGCAACAATCAAGATAACTCTACAAGGTTAATACAAAAAATAAAAGTAGACTTGAAGAACTGGAAAAATCTGCAGTTGTCAATGGTAGGAAGAATAGGAACTATAATAATGAATGTACTGCCGAAGCTATTGTTCTTGTTTCAAACGATTCCTATAAAGCTAGAGAAAAAATACTTTTATGAACTAAATGCAATAATTCTGAAATATGTTTGACAAGGAAAAAGAGCGAGAATAAGACTGGAAATGTTGCAAGAATCTAAAAACAATGGGGGTTTCGGTCTGCTGGATTGGGAGCTCTATTATCAGGCCTTGGCACTAGCTTGGGTGAAAGCATGGATGAATCTTAGAAATAGAAGACTGTTACTATTGGAGGGACATGACCTTCAATTGGGATAGCATGCCTTTTTGTGGTATAAAAATAAAATATATAGATACTTGCAAAGACATTATGTAAAGAATGCTCTACTTCTAATATAATAAATAAAATAAATAAATAATATGGGAAAAAGTTAAAGCAAAAAATTACATGAAAATACTAGTCTGGCTTTCAACAATTAAAGCACTGATACATCCAAATGTTGTAAATTTGGGAAAAAATGTAATGTATAATGATATTTTAAATGAGAAAGGGAAACTTAAAACTAAACACTTGCAAATACAATCGAGATATGAAAATCATCTTTTTCAATGATATATGGTTTCTATAAAGAGCCAAGAATGCTTGATCAGATACTATTAGGTACGGATCAAAAGTTAATAAAGAAAATATATAGCTATTTATTAAGCCTTAAAATGGAAGGTTAACAAAAAAACAATGATAGCATGGGCAAAATTTTTTGGATATACTATAGAACTAGATAAATGGCAAAAACTTTGGGATAGAAACTATAAATTGATAATGGCAACTCCGTACAAGGAAAACCTGTATAAAATGTTTTATAGGTGGCATTTGCCACCGGCAAGGCTAGCAAAGATGCTTAAAAACATGCCTGCCAAATGTTGGGAATGCAACCAGATACTGGGTTCGTGCTACCATACTTGGTGGACTTGCCCAAGGGCAAAAAAAATGTGGATTAAACTTCTCCCCCGCCCCAACTGCCACCCCTCTTGATAAAGAGAGGGCGGTGAAGGGAAGCAGCCAGGCTGCTGTTGCCTTTGGGGTGGGGTGGAACGTGTTGGGCCGCTCGGCCGGCGCAAAGAACAGGGAGGGAAGGGCATGTCCTTCCCCCCCCTCCAGCCTCGCCGCCTCAACTCATTTTGGTTGCGCGGCAAGCAACCAGAGGAAATGGGAGCAGCTGCGCATGCGTGTAAGTAGTTGGTGGGGGGGGGCTTATTTTGCGGGATGGCTTAGCGCAGGCACTGAAAAGCCCGATTGGGCTTATTATCCAGACATGTCTTATTTTCGGGGAAACAAGTAAAGAATATTATTACTACTATCATTATATATATGTAAAACGACCCAGGCTATACACTGTTTATTAAATACTTACATAGGTTAAAGAAAAATTTATGAATAATTTTTTTAAAAAAATATTGGTACCTTAAAAATATCAGTAGTAAGTTTTTGGATGTAGCACATTACTTCAACACAACCCTTGCGTTTCATTGAGTGGAGGTTACATGTTACATACATGAACTTCATTCAGCCTTTTTGCCTTTATTCCAGATTTAGACCTTTTTCCTTCATTTTTTGGGTTGGTGTGGTACACTTAACACAATCGCTGTAATCAACTGGTCTGCCCTTCCTTCCCATTGTGCTCTATCACAATATCAAATTGTCTTTGTATGAGTCTCAGTGTGAAATCACAACCAACCACATGGCAATCCAGTTGCACAAAGATGACTGGCAAAAAATGAAATTGAAGTGGGAAGCTCAAATTATATTTTTAAAATGGCTGGAACCTGTTCTGAACCCATTTGTAATATCTATAGCACCTGCTTAAACCAAACACATGAGATTCCTGGGATATAAATCTGGACAAATCAATATTTACTCTAGCGATGGGGTTAATTAATAATTAATATGCCTTGGTCATATCCACAATGGGGATATACTGTAAAAATAAAAGCCTTTTTTATAAGAAGAACAGATCAAAATATTTTGCAGTTGCGTCCTGTGAAAACCATTGGAAGACAGTCAATTCTTGCTCAGGAGAAAAATCCGCAGGAATGACTGATGTTTCTGTTTCCTAAAGTTTTGCCTTAATGCAGGGGATGCTTAACTTCTGAGAGACTGCAAACTGTTAATACTACCCCCAGTTTTCTAGAGGAGAATACAGGAAATTATTCATTGACAAGGTGATGTCACCAGTAGGAGAATTAAAGGTGAGAATGAAGCCTCTAGGAGGCAAACCTCTACCATTCTTACTTTGAAACCAGAAAAATAGCCGTGACTTGTTTTTTTTTTAGCAGAGTTATTTTCAGTAGACAATAAGTGACCAAACAATAAAATTCGGTGAGCCAGGTTTCTCTGATCAGGTACCTGATGGATTGGAACCGCCAGGCATTGCTGCTATAAGTCTAATGGCCAAGTGAGAAATTAAATCAGGTCTTACCGAATTCCAGATACTGTCCTCACTTAAATCCATTATGCCAACGAGTGAGTATATTTAATTAAATTGAAACCCATGTGATTAATTGGAGTGGAAGCACGGGAGAATCCGGAGAGAGACCAGATGGCATAAGCGTTTAAAGCACAGATGTCATGCATTTATTTCTCAATTTCAGTTATAGCCTTAAGCTAGTCAGCTGTTCCTGCAATAATTCCTTATCTGTTTTGAGATTTTCCTTACAGGGCTACATGAGAAATAGAATTCATTGAAGGCATAATGTAAACGAAATTAAAATGCATGTTTTTATTTTAATTGTTCATTAAACTCCACAGTTCAACCCCGAGTTACAAACATTCCCTATTAGTATTCATTATAACATTTCATATCTAATATTTTGCTTAAATATATACATCGTTTACATTGTTTATTTACCCATCAGTCTGGATGTGGTCCATCTGGATCTCCAGATTGTGCTAGTGGCAATTGGCAACAATTTTCAGCAATGAGATAATGGAGCATTTTCCTAGCTGGTGATGTTGAGATATGGGTCCCAAACTCTTAATACCACCAAGAAATATATAATAAAAAAGTCTGGAAAAAATTCTCCACTTCCCTTCAGTGATTTTACCACCCCACTCGGTAGAGGTTGCCCAGTTACTGAATAGCGTCTTTGAATGAATACCAGGATCAAAATACGATAGGTCAATGTACTGTTCATATATTAATACAGTAGTCCTTAACTTATGACCACAATAAGGACTGAAAAATTTGTCATTAAGTGAGGCATCATGTAACTACATCAATTTTACATCCTTTTCCCATGGTTGTTAGGTGACCATGACTTGCAACCTCCTGTCAACTTTCCCACTAACTTGGTTTATCAGAAGCCAGTTGGGAAGGTCATCATCACATGAAAATGGTTGTAAGACCAGGGATCCGTCATAAGTCACTTTCTTCAGCACCATTGTAACTTGTCACTAAACCAATGGTCGTAAATTAAGGATGTCTTGTACTATCAGAGATATCCTATCCTTTGCTGTTGAATATTGGTTTTTTTTCCCGTTCCCGACTTCTAGTTTCCCTGTTGACAACAAAGTCCTAGTCAAGGCATTCTCTTTGGATGACAGTACATCCGTTTTAAAAGAGAATGGCAGGGACGCACAGAATGTGAAAGCTGAACTTTTGCCCCAATGAATTTAGTAGTAGAAAAAGAGAGGCAAATTACCCCAACATTACCTTCGGTGGCTTTTGTGATGAGTTCCGCCAATGTCATGGAAGGTCCCATTTCCGTTCAGCAAACGTCCTGCTGTCCCACTCAATATCTTTGTCCCCCACCAGGGTTTCAGGAGTCCTGTTTTCATTTTTCCGAATACATTTTGGGGTGTTCAAAATTCTCTCTCCAAGGAGACGGTTTCTTCCTCTTATAATGCAGCCGAGTAACTTATTATGATGTTCTTCAGCCTAGCCGTGTTAAAATTGCAGGAAATTCCTGGGTGACTCAACATCTACATACTTATTCACCTTTTCCTTCTCTGAGTCTCTGATCACACACTAGAGGTGTTTACATCTTGGACAGTCTTCATTATAAGGCCCAATGACTGAGAAGCCATGGAATTCTAATCAACATGTTGTCTTGGATCGTGGCTTCCCCCAGATAATAGGAAGTGTTGCAAATACTCTTACCGGTTGCGGCTATTAAATGAGAGAGAATTGTGAATATGGATAGCAGAGGAGTTGGGCATGCTGGTTCTAAATTGTAAATGTATGAATCTTGATTTTAAACATGCCAGTGAAGGCAAACATCATTCAGTTACTTTCATTCTTCCAATATGGGATGACTTTTCCTCTGAAATGTCATTCAGAAAATTCATTCCAGTGCAGTTAGTCCTCGACTTGCAACAGTTCGGTTAGTGACCATTCGAAGTTAACGTTGGCACTGAAAAAAGTGACTTAAGACCATTTTTCACCTTTACAAGCATTGTAACATCCCCGTGGTCAAAAATCATATGCTTCGGCGACTGACATATTTATGGTGGTTGCAATGTCTCAGAGTCATGGGAACACCTTTTACAACTTCTGACAAGCAAAGTTAATGAAGTCAGATTTACTTAACAACTGCATTACTAATTTAACAACTGCAGTGATTGATTTAGGAGAATAAAGGGAAATCATCAAAGCCATTAAAAAGCGAAAGTTAGAGTATTTTGGGCATGTGATGCGACACCCAGAAAAATACAGCATCCTTAATCCTCCAAGGGAAAAATTGAAGGCAAAGGAGGCCCAGGCAGAAAAAGAAGATTATGGCTTCAAAACCTAAGGACAAAAACTCAGCAGCACTTTTTCATACGGCTGTTGACAAAAATAGGATCGCCAACATGATCGCCAACGTCCGATGACGGACATGGCACAAGAAGAAGAAGAAAAAGTGATTGATTTAACAATTGTGGCGAGAAAGGTCATAAAACGGGGCAAATTCACTTTAACAACGGTCTTGCTTAGCAACAGAAATTGTTGTCATAATTGAGGACTGTATATTTCAAATCAGTAATGGTGGTCTGGATCAAAATCAAATTATCTGAACTTGGTTCCTACTGAAATCAGTGAAGTAAGTTGCTTGTGACTTAATGGCCACCAATTTCGGTGTGAACAAAATATTTTTTTTTGTTTTTATTCATAAACATTTTGAATACAGTGTATTGTCGGTATATCATTCACAAAAGAAAAACAAAACAAAAAGAAATATTAGCACATATCCCGGTAACAATAGTAATAATGTAACAATAGTTTTAGCTAAGTTTCTCTTTATATTAGCTTATTTATAATTTGGTTAATTATATTGGCATATTTGTAATTATAAACCCATCTTTATATTTAATTCATACAAATAGCAATAATCTTCATCTAATTTCTACCTCTTATCTCTAACCACTCATAAAATCTATTCCATACCAAGTAATATTCTGTGTCTTCTTTGTCTTTTATTTTTAAAGTCTAGAACAAAATCTAAATAGTTGACTTTGGATCTGAACAATCAGCAGGGTTTATTCTTGCTTCACCAGATCAGGCTCTGAGGCAGCATTCAACAGCTTTGTAAAAATGGTTTTAGCTTTGATTAGTCTTGTATAATTTCATACATTCTACAAACCCAGTTTTTCTGCTGAGTTTATGATCCAGGCCATTATACAGACTCTGAAAATGGGTTAATTCAATAACCTGGTTAAGCTTGTTGGCTATCCACTTGTGCTTAGAATTGTGAGGTTTATCTTTTTGCTTTTTTCCTAGCTAATCTGATTATTATTATTATTATTATTATTATTATTATTATTATTATTATAATCATCATTATTTCTAATCTTGCTTATAACACATTAAATATATAGAAGCAGGAACTATAGAGTGGGCATCATTTTAAGAGAACAGTTGCTCTGTTCTCTGATCTTATTCCAAGGAATGGACTTCTTTTCATTTGACCTTGGGTGATATAGTCAAAACATACAAGCTTCGGTGAAAATGTAGCCATACAGAGAGTGTCCGGGTGATAAATCAGAGAATTAAATGTTTTTGTTAGTTATGCAGTCTCCCTAATCTAAAAATGTAGATGGTTTGATTGTTTTCCCAGTTTGATACAATCCAGATGTGTACCTCTCAGAATTTCCTAGCCAGCAGAGTCATGTGGATGGGAAATTCTGGGAATTGCACACCCAAACCTGGAGGTTGCCATGTAGGGTAAGGTTGTACGTCAACCTAATTTCTGGCTGACCTTTCCGTTGTTGGCCAACAATAAGGCTTGTGAGTTTATATGCAGAACTATTCATTAGGGTATGCAGCAATCCAGACTTGAAAAGGAAAAGGTGATTCAGAGCATATGCATACACTTGCATCACACCAATAGGTATCTCCTTAGAGAAGTTGCATCTTAGACTTTACAGAGAAGGTCAGAAAAAAAGGTGTATTTGATTGCTTGCAGCATGCCCTAACACAGTGATGGTTAACCTTTTCAGGGGGCACGCCAGAGCCTGGGTTCTGGGTTCTGTCGCACGCATGCCCACCAGCCAGCTGATCTCTACCACGTTCCAGCATACATGTGCACGCCAGCCAGCTGGTCTTCGCGTGAAGACCAGCTGGCCAGCGCACGTGAGCGCTGGGACCCGGAAGAGAGCAGCTGAACAGCTGGCTGGCGCACAGGTGCACGACGGAGCCCGGAAGATCAGTTGGCAACGGCGCACGTGCCCACAGAGGAGGCTCTGTGTGCCACCTCTGCCACGCGTGCCATAGGTTCATCATCACGGCCCTAACATATTAGACCAGCTTTCCAATTCGGTGGCCCGCTGATGTATGACAACTTCTATTTTTCATGCAGGAATGATGGGAATTGTAATCCACGGTGCAAGTTTTGATGGATTTCAGGAAGGCTGTTAATATACTAAGTTGTATTCGTTCAGGTTAAACTGTAACTTTTCTTTGGCTTTGACTTAACGCAGTGTATGATCCAGCCAGCTGCAGCTTAGTCAAACCACAATTAACCACAAGTAGGTTAGTGCGGGATGTGACTCCATTCTTGACCTCCTGTCACTTCTACAGCCTACAGAAGAGCTTGGTTGCGTTTGCAGTTTCTGGCTTCTTTGGGAAATATAAAAGTGGCCATGTCTACTGTATTCAGGGCTGGTAAATTTTTTTATTTTTTATTTTATTTTTTTATTTGATTTATATGCCGCCCTTCTCCGGAGACTCAGGGCGGCTTACAGTGCGTTAAGCAATAGCCTTCATCCTTTTGTATATTTTATACAAAGTCAGCTTATTGCCCCCACAAACTGGGTCCTCAATTTACCTACCTTAGAAAGGATGGAAGGCTGAGTCAACCTTGAGCCTGGGGAGATTTGAACTTGCAGTAATTGCAGGCAGCTGGAGTTAAATTACAGTGCTTTTAGTCTGCAGAGCTATCCAAGCTCCTGGATATTGCCCTGCTGGATGTTTGGGAAAACGGAAAGAGTTGCTTCCTGAATTGCGGACGTTTGTGTTTTAGGGCTCATGAGTCTGCAGCATGGCTCTTAAGCTTCATCTCTTTTGAAATATCCTAGGGACCCCAAACACTACCATTACAAAGAGCATTTTACTGCCCTTTCCACAGTGGAAACTTTATTAGCTTTTAGTAGCCAAGAGTCTTATGCTCTTGTAATGATAAGTACATTTGCTTTTGGGAGTCCTTCTGGGTGCACCAGATTCTTGTTTGAGTCTGCTTAAACACAGCTCTGCTTCTTCTTTTTTTTTTAATTTGGCCTGTTTAAGGAGAAGACCTTACATTTATTTTGCCCCTTACGTTTATTTTGCCCCAGATACCTCGAATCAGGGCATAATTTGACCAACTGAAACAATTAATCAGAATTTGCAGAATGCCATTCCAGTCACTGTCAGAATTGGAAGGAAGGCTCGGGTTGTCTTTTGATTCTGCATCGCTCCTCGTCTCTTATTTTTCCTTTTTTTTTCTATTTCCGTCAGACGTCGCTTCAATTGTCTCTGCTTATTTTCTCTTGTTCCTGGCAGAACGAGGCAACTTGGCTGGGGTCCAGCACATAATCCTGGTGCTGTCAGGGAAAGGGGGTGTTGGAAAGAGCACCATCTCCACTGAACTGGCTTTGGCTTTCAAGCACGCTGGGAAAAAGGTAGGTGCCATTTCAAGACTTTTCAGTGCCAAAGTTAAAGCAGCTCCTCCCCTCCCCTCCCCTCCCCTCCCCTCCCCTTCCCCCTCCAACTCTAAGCCTAACCCATCACCACCACACACAAACCTTGGGGCTTCCAGATTTAGCCATGCAACCTGAAGAGTTCAGCCATTAAGGTTTCCTACTTAGAATTATGTCTTTATTACAACCAGGCTCATAATTCCACTGACATGCAGTGTTTTGCTCTGAATTTCTAGTGATTTGAAGGAAGCTTTCCGGGGGGGGGGGGTGGAGGGTGAGAAAAAGAGAAATGAGAACTGCAGGTTGCCCACCCAAGCCCTATGATGTAGGCCAGGGCTCTCCAAACATGGCAGCTTTGAAGACTTGTGGACTTCAACTCCCAGAATTCCCCAGCATGGCTGGCTGAGGAATTCTGGGAATTGGAGCAGGGGTGGGCTCCTGTGGGTTTGGCAGGGTTCGGGCGATCCTCTAGCCAAGGATCACGGGGGTTCAGAGAACCCCCAAATGCCACCCCTGGCTGGCCACGCCCATCCTAACGGATGTTTTGGACGTCCAGAAATGGGCCTGTTTCCGGCCTCCGGAGGGCTTCCGGAGCCTAGGAAGGGCGAAAAACAGGAACAGGCTTGTTTCCAGCTTCTGGAGGGCCTCTGGACTCTGTGGGAAGCAGTTTTTGCCCTCCCGGGGGCTCGAAGAAAGCCTCCAGAGCCTGGGGAGGGTGAAAAATGCCTCCCCCCCATGGTGGAGGCGGCCGACTAGGCCATGGCCAGGCCCACCCAGCAACGGGGCAGCAAACCCGTTGCTAAAGGATCTGAAGCCCACCCCTGAGTTGAAGTAAGTTTGGAGACCCCCTGATGTAGGCTGTATTGCAAATTATTTCTGGCTGAAACCTGGAGATCTACAGACCTCTTTGATTGTGCTCTACATATTAGACCAAGGCTGTGATTTGATGCCCACTTATTTCCCTGTATTCTGCTATGACTACCACAGCTGGTTGGATTGGGAAACGGAAGGTTTCCAACATCCAAACATAGGAAGCTTTCTTTCCTGTCGGACTGAAGGCGGCTTAAGGAAGCGGATGGCATGAGTCATTTAGCTCTTGCAGAGTCACCTCCCTCTAAGGCATGGTGGATACCGTGAGGCATTAAAACTGCACTTTGAGTCCTGGGTTTTTTTTTTCCTCCCCTATAGAGATTGTGCTGATTCAGTCGGCCAAATTAAGTGGCATGGTTTCCTGCTGTTTTGAAGTGGAAAACATACAAAGCCTCTGCGATAGGTCTTAAAATAAGCCTGGCATCATGTAGAAAAACGAATTGAACTCTCCAGATCCCCAGTAAAAGGAAAATCTCTGCCCTGCCTACTCCAGGCCTTAGCTACTAAGGAAATGAAACAAACAAAAATGTTCAAAAGTTACTATATGTACGTAGCTACTTACCAAGCACATCTAAATTATATTAAAGTGAACCAAAATATCTTTACAATCCCCAAGGCATGTCACAAATTTTGAACGCCCGTAATGTTGGAAATTGAAAGCTGAAAAATTTGACACATCCTACGAAGTACAGCCTCTGAGAGATACTGTATTTTTCGGAGTATAAGATGCACTGGACTATAAAACGCACCTACCTTTTTTGGTGAGGAAAACAAGAAAAAGAAATCTGCCTCTGCCTCCCAGCAGTTTTGCCTCATAACAGCAAACAGCCTGCTTTACTTTCATTTTCGTTTTCAGCATAGCTTGATTAGCACAAGACAAAAAAAATCTGCTCCTAGCAATTTACCTCCTTGCAGCAAGCAGCAGAGGCCCCTGCAAAACAGCTGAGAGTCGGGAGGCCGATCCAATCAACCTGTGCTAATTAGGCTGTGCTGAAGCAGAAAGGAACTGTTTCTTCTTGCTGCTTGCTGCAAGGAGGTAGATTGCTGGGAGGCAGAGGCCGAAGGATGGGGGCCAGTGGGTGGGCGGGGCTACATTCGGTGTATAAGACAGACCCAAATTTTCATCCCCTTTTGGGGAGGGGAAAGGTGCATCTTATACTCTGAAAAATACGGTAGATTATCCACACCCAACGCAAGTCAAAGCAGGGAGCAGCGGGATGTAGGGTTTTTTTGCTATTGGCTATTGTTGCTATTGTTGGGATTGATGTCAACTGGTCTAATATTGGGAGGACTTTAGGTTTGCCAGATGTTGTATAGAGGAGGAAAAAAAACATTGTGTCAGGAGATCTGTGAAACGCAAGAGCTTATTTGATCTACCTTTTGAGCTTTGCATAGACAGGGTGTACCTTTTGACCCAACTGTTTCATAGCTCCCACTCAAGCTGTCTCAGAATGGTTATTTCATGGTTTGGTCTTCTGCCTTTCCTCCTCCAGCACACATTTTCCAACCAAAGACAACTCTAGATGCCTAGATTTAGTCGGTTTGGTTGATTGATTTGGTTTCTGGAGTTTTAAAAGGCTGTTCCTTATTTTCTACTCGTTTCATAGGAAAATAAATGGAGGTTGAGATCATGTAGTGTTCGCAGGGAACTACAGTTTGCATGATCTCAACTCTGTGGAATTGCCAGGCTTAATTTAAATGACGTGGCCAAAGTCTTGCCAGATTTCAAGTGAGAATGCCAACATTTCGAGACATTCATTAGTCACCTATTTTGAAACCTGTGCTCTCCTTGCACACCATTAAGTATCTGCACTGTGGGTTGGAATCACTAGCAATAGCACTTAGACTTATATACCGCTTCACAGAGCTTTTACAGCCCTCTCCAAGCAGTTTTACAGGGTCAGCCTATTGCCCCCAACCATCTGGGTCCTCATTTTACCCACCTCGGAAGGATGGAAGGCTGAGTCAACCTTGAGCCAGTCAGGATCGAACTGCTGGCAGTCGGCAGAGATAGCCTGCAGTACTGCATTCTGACTACTGTGCACCATGGATAGATGGATGGATGGATGGATGGAAGGAAGGAAGGAAGGAAGGAAGGAAGGAATAAGGAAGGAAGGAAGGAGCAATAGCAAAAGCACTTAGACTTATATAACACTTCACAGTGCTTTTACAGCCCTCTCCAAGCAGTTTTACAGAGTCAGCCTCTTGCCCCCAACAATCTGGGTCCTCATTTTACCCACCTCAGAAGGACGGAAGGCTGAGTCAACCTTGAGCCTAGTGAGATTCAAACTGCCAAGTTGCAGGCAGCCGACAGTCAGCAGACGTCGCCTGCAGTACTGCACTCTAACCACTGTGCCACCATTATTCCAGGCAAAAGCCTTGTGAGATCTTCCTTTCGGAACAGGGCTGTTTGTTTTTCTAGGTCGGGATCCTCGATGTGGACCTGTGCGGCCCCAGCATCCCTCGCATGCTCAGCTTGCAGGACCGAGATGTTCACCAGTGCGACAGTGGCTGGGTGCCAGTCTTCGTGGACCAGGACAAAAGCATTGCTGTCATGTCCATCGGCTTCCTCCTAGAGAAACCAGATGACGCCGTGGTGTGGAGAGGACCAAAGAAAAACGGTACGGCATGTTTCAGCTGCCACCCTTCCAAAGCGAGTACAGGTAGTCCTTGACCTGTGACCACAACTGAGCCCAAATTTTCTAATGCTAAATGAGTCATTTGTTAAGTAAGTTTTGCACCGTTTTACGATCTTTCTTGACAACAGTCGTTCAGCGAATACCCGCGGCTGTTAAATTAGTAACACGGTTGTTAAGTAAGTAAGTAAGATTCCCCATGGACTTTGCTTGTCAGAAGGTCACAAGAGGAGATCACATGACCCCGGGGGCACTGGAACCGTTATAAATATGAGTCAGTTGCCAAGCACCTGAGTTTTGGTCACGTGATGCTGCAACAGTCCTAAGTGTGAAAAAGAATAAGTCACTTTTTTCAATGATATTGTAACTTTGGTCATTAAATGAACCTGTTGCAAATTGAGGTCCACCTGTATCACTTGGGTGAAGAAATATGGAAAGGCATCTCTCATGCTCTTTATCAGTGATCCTGTTTTGCATATTGTGTCTTTATAGCTTTAATAAGGCAATTCATCGCCGACGTTACCTGGGGAGAACTCGACTTCTTGATTGTGGACACGCCCCCTGGGACTTCCGATGAGCACATCTCCACAGTAGAATCCCTGCGGCCTTTTAAGCCTCTTGGGGCAGTTTTGGTGACCACACCTCAGGTAACAGGCACTCACCGCCACTGGCTTTGGATCAGGGGTGAAATGTAAAATTTGTTACTATCAGTTCTGTGGGTGTGGCTTGGTGGTGGGGGTGGGGTAATGTGACGGTGGGCGTGGCCAACTTTTTTTTTTTTTTTTTTTTTTTACGTTTTCAAAGCATTTTTTCTAATGCTTTGAAAAGCCTCCCTGCCGATCAGGCAACTCAGCTGGGATGGTCAGAGACTTTTCAAAGCATTTTTTTTACCACCTCTTCGGCCAAGAGGTTGCAGGAAAAAATGCTTTGAAAAGCCTCTGACGATCCCAGCTGAGCCGCACGATCATCAGAGGCTTTTTTTAAAAAATTTACTTTTAAAAGCATTTTTTCGTCGGAAGAGGTTGTAGAAAAAATGCTTTTAAAAGTAAAAATTTTTTAAAAAGCCTCTGATGATCGTGCGGCTCAGCTGGGCATGGTGAGAGGGGCACAGAGATTTTTGCTACCGGTTCTCCGAACCACCCGCCACCATCGCTGCCAGATCGGGCGATCCGGTCCGAACCAGGAGCATTTCACCCCTGCTTTGGATGTTCTTTGGATGTCACCAGTATCCTGCATCCAGAGAAAATGGAACATTTTACCTGTATACCCAAAAGTGGATTCCCCGGATGTCGACATCCTGCATTTTGTTTCTCAAGACTAAGAATTGAAGGCAATACCCCTCCAGTTTTTTTTCCAGTGCATCTACTGGAGAAGCATACGAAGTGGTGTGGTAGCCTAGAGGTGGTGCTCTTGCCTCACAATCGGGGGGCTGTCAGTTCGATCCTAGGTTGAGGCAGATATTTCTCTCTCTGGGCAGGATGAGAATATATCTGCTGAACAGAACTCCGCACTGGCGAGAGGAAGAGCATCCAGCCAGTCATTCAGTTGCCCAGACTCCACCCCGCAAGGGATTATGGGATCATTAAAAGAGGATGAGCTGCTGGAGCAGCATACAGATTTCAAGGCAGGGGATGAGAGTCTCTGAAATCGGCAGATGCACTGCCTGCTAACTAACCCATCATGCTAAACTCTGAATGATGCAATGAACCCAGGTTGGCCGAGTTCAGTCAGTTGGCCTGATTCAAACCCAAACAAATTAGACTTCCATGAAATGTGGGAAGCCAGCCGTTATCTGGGTGATTTTGACAAACACGTTAGTGAATGCCACGTCTCCCCAACTCTCCATGCTATACCGTGCTTTTGGAACGGCGGAATCTCATCTTTCTGCCCTGCCATTTTGTGCTCCAAAGCTCACTGTCTGGATAACTTCCCTTGCAAGATGATCCTTTCGAAGATACACGTTCCAGGGTAGCTGCCAAGGGTGGCTGGCGAGTGATCATTTCTAACGAAAGCAGTTCATGCTTCGGAGCTTTTCCCCTTTAACTGACTTCCTTTTCCTTCCTGTAGGCAGTGGCAGTGGGAGACGTAAGGCGAGAACTGACATTCTGCAAGAAAACCGGTCTGCGCGTCCTCGGGATTGTGGAGAACATGAGCGGATTTGTTTGTCCCCATTGCTCGGTGAGAGTTGAGTGCCAAGCAGAGGTGGTATTGAACCGTTTGGACCGGTTCGTCCAAACCAGTAGTGGAAATTGCAAATGGGCCTGCCCACCCGCCCTGGATCTATACCATTCTATTTAGGCACATTTTTGAGGCTGGGTGCATGCGTTGAAGGCACGTGCACGCCAGCAAAGTATATGTGCGGAAGGCTAGGCACATGCGTGGATGCACGCATGCGTGGATGCGCACTCACATTTGCGAACCAGTAGGGAAAGTAAGTGAAGACTACCCCTAATGCCAAGCCTAGATTGGACCGTATATCTACCATATTTTTCGGAGTATAAGATGCACCTTTCCCCCCCAAAAAAGAGGGTGAAAATCTGGGTGCGTCTTTTACTCCGAATGTAGCCCCGCCCAGCTTCTCAAACAGAGGTTTCAGAGGCTGAAAAAAGCATCAGAAAAGAAGCTTTAGAAAAAAAGCCTCCAAACAGAGCTTCAGAAAAAAAAAGCCCCCAAACAGAGCTTCAGAGGCTTTTTTTCTGAAGTTGTTTCGGAGGCTTTCAGAGGCAGGAAAAAGTTTTTTCTGAAAAAGAGTTTCAGAAGTTTCAGAGGCAGAAAAAAAAGCAAGGCACAGAGCTCACAACCAAGGAACCTGTTGCTAAAATTCACCTCTGGGAACAGCCGATTGGGGGCATTCCAGGATCCACCTGCCAATCAGCTTTTTTCTTTTTTTCCTCCCCAAAAACTAAGGTGCATCTTATACTCCGAAAAATATGGTAATTGCTGAAATTAGTGACAGCTACATGTCTATGGAGATTCTCAGTCATCCAAGGTCATGGTTGTCCCAACGGTGTTTTTTCAGGAGGCAACTGGACTTTCTGGTTTTTCTTTGAGGAGGTTTCGCTTCTCATCCAAGAAGCTTCTTCAGCTCTGACTGGATGGTGGGGAAGGATTGGATAGAGTGGAAGGATTTATATTCCTTGCAGACAGCTGGTTATTTGCATCCTTTTTCATTGATGCCATGTGGGGGTTGATCTGTGTCCTTCCATTCCCCGCCATCCAGTGGCTCCAAAGGCAGCATGAGCTGAAAAATCCTCGCTTTTAAAGACTTGCAAGTTGTATTTTGACAGCAAGAATTCTGTAAATGATGGGTATCCTTGGCTTGAACTTAAACTGGACTAGTGCAGAATAACTTCTCAGTTGCAGTTGCTGGAAAACTCTGAGAAGGTATCTGCTGGGTCTTTTCGTGGCATACGGGATGGATCCAACTGTCCTTTGCAGCTGCCCTCTTCTTGCATTTAGGAAAAGAAGGCCATCACTTTATGAAAGTGTGCAAAATGATATTCTGTTTTTCCAGCAGCTGTGAACTTTATTTCCGTCCATCTTCCTTCTTAACAAATAGAGCCTTTGCTGTCACCTGCTTTTATAACAGTTTTCTACATTTCCAGGAATGCACAAATATTTTTTCCAAAGGAGGTGGAGAAGAACTGGCCAAACACGCAGGTGTCCCATTCCTAGGTGAGTATTTTCTCACTGAATATTAACTAGTAACTAGCAGACGTTAACTGCAAACTCCTCTCTCCAAGGTTGTCTCTGTGGAGAACAGTCATAGTTTCAACATCATATTGTCCGACCGCCAATCGGTTACCTTGCAATTTCTCCCTAGAATTACAGCTGGGGGAATACAGATTTCAAGGGATCATTTGTGTATTTTTATGTTCACACAGCACGCCAATATAATATTGTGGTGTGTTTGGTTTTATCTTAGCAAGTTGGATGGACGTAACCATTGTGGTTTATTGCTTAGCATAATTTGCAAACCCTGCCAGTTGTGACTTCTAGACACCATGCTTAAAGCCAGCCCTAGCTTAGCATAATATCTAAACCAGGTTAACGAGAAAACAGGAGATGTAGACCAACAACCAGGGCATTAGAAATGAAAAAAGTGAAATATTAACTTTCCTTTGGAAATACCCAGATTGAACAGCCAAGAAGCAGATTCTGATAGAGATAGAGATCCAGGAGAGGAATTTGGGAGGCAAGTTAAAAAAAAAAAAAAAAGCATAGCAACTAAAGTATTGAAGCGGGCAAGGGATGATGGATAGATGATTTTTCTTCTCTGTTGTTTTGAATTGCTTTCCCTTTTCTTTCTTTATTTTTTTTTAGGTAAGAGACATGATTAGAAGTTAGGATAGAAAGAAAAAAATTTTTTAGTAAAAGGTGATACGATTAAAAGTTAGAATAAGTGATAGAAATAAGAGGAGGAATGTTAGTGTATACACTTGTATAATAAAACAAAAGTAACAATAAGGGAAACACGGAATAATTGAATAATGGCAGATTGCAGCTTATCACAATTATGTATCATTATTAGAAATATATAAGTTGATTGAATCTAATAATTGTGATTAATTTTACTAGTTTTATTTCTATTAGAGTGTTGGACACCCAGGTGCCACACTGTTCACACATTGATTTGATGTGTTTGTAAAAAACTAAAAACTTTATAAAAAAAACTTAGCTTTGGAGGATTGAAGGAAGAAAAGCATTGTTCACTTTGGTATTTTTCATTTCAACAGGCTGCGTCCCTCTGGATCCACAGCTTACCCAAAGTTTGGAAGAAGGCAGAGACTTTCTCCAGGAATTTCCCAAGAGTTTAGCCTTCTCGGCATTGACTGATATTGCCAAGCATCTTCTGGCTGAGGCCTCCACCTGTAGCTCCTGAGGCAGCAACCAAGAGTGGTGCTCCTAATGGCCAACGTCTCCTTGTTGCTCAAGCAGAAGTGAATGAATCTGACCAGGAAGTGGGAAGACATCTTTGGAGAGCAACATTCTGCAGCACCAGACTTCAGTGGAGCAAATCATGATCCCTGAAATGGGTGTTGGTGCATTCTTCCCCTGGCAAACGAGGGACCCACTGGGTGCTTTGGAGTGATCTATCCTGCAGTTAATTTTGTCAGCCCTTGAAATTTGTTTAATTTCACCCATGAAGAATCCTGGTTCAACGTGGTACTGTTTTACACATGAGAAAATAGCATTGTTTGCATACATGTTTCTGAGAGAGAGAAACAGAGAGACACAGAGACCGACAAAACTGGGTGCTTAGCATTCTGCATCTCATCCTCTGCTACCATCCATTGAACCCTTTTCAGTTGGCGCATGCCAATGAATGATCAGTGAAACTCAAAAGCTGGCATTCTCTTTTGCTGTGCAGAATTGATCATGACTCAGGATTTTTTTTCTTTAATAACTGAATTATCGATTAAATTGTTTTCAACTGCAATCAAAGCTTGTGCATGTGTATTCCGCTTTATTTTTTCATATACAAGTAACAACCTGTATGTGTGCTAAGGTTTTATATATATATACACACAGTGCCAAGTTCAGATTGTACGACAGGAGGACTTCCCTTAGGTACTCATTTAGAAAACCACAACAGCCTGATTTCACTGTATAGGAATTATCGAGAAACGCAGTTTGTGGATTCTTTGAAAAGATTACTTAACCTTTCGTCTCTATTTTAAGCGTCTCACTTCCACATTCTGCATGTTTACCGTATTTTTTTGGAGTATAAGACACACTTTTTTCCCTCCTAAAAGAGGCTGAAAATTTAGGTGCGTCTTATACTCCGAATGTAACCCCGCACGGTGCCCAAAATGGCTACCCGGAACAGCTGCTGCCTTCTCTTACCCCTTCCATGCTTGGCCTGCTTTAATCACTGGAGGATGATCTCCGAGGATCAGCTGTGCTTTTTAAGCTGTTTTTCAGCCCCAATGCTAGCGAAGCGATCTTCCGTGCTTTGCCTGCTTTTCTAATTGCTGTTCCCTCTGACAATCAGCTGTGCTTTAGAAGCCGTTTTTCAGCCCCAACCTCAAAACCAGCGAATGAACTAATGTGCTGAGACTAGCCAGATGAATACCTGGTAGGCAAGACTTCCCCTCCCCCCTATTTTCCTCCCCAAAAAGTAAGATGCATCTTATACTCCGAAAAATACAGTATGTTGTACTGTTGTTTGTCTCTTACAAAACAGAAATAAAAGTGTCCAGGCAGACATACTGCTGTTACTTATCCCATAACATATAACCTTTCATTTTTACAAAAGAATCCTGAAATGTTTTCATTTTCTAGCTTCTATGATAGCGAAAGGGGAAATCCCTATTATTTCCTCCTAATTTCCATCTGTATGAAAGCAATGGCTAGAAATTCTTATGACAGAACTGAGGCAGAGGCTCCAAGAGGGCAAGGAAAAATGACCCGTGAGTGGCGAGGACACAAGAGAAACTCTAGAAAAAATGGAAATGCTGGTAAATTAAGGTTAGGATATTTCAGGAAAGACAAGAACATACTAGAAGGGAGAATTGGGATCCAGAATTTAACAGTATATGATCATCTGCTTTTCCTAACCAGATATGAGCCATGGTGGTGCAGTGGTTAGAGTGCAGTACTGCAGGCTACTTCTGCTGACTGCCGGCTGCCTGCAATTTGGCAGTTCAAATCTCACCAGGCTCGAGGTTGACTCAGCCTTCCATCCTTCTAAGGTGGGTAAAATGAGGACCCAGATTGTTGGGGGCAATAGGTTGATTCTGTAAACTGCTTAGAGAGGGCTGGAAAGCACAGTGAAGTGGTATATAAGTGTTAAGTGCTATTGCTATATATACCTCTACATGTTCAAAGTATTTCTATCCACAGTCTTTATGGCTAGGCATGTAGGGATTGCTACCGTCAAGCACAGCTACAGCACTTTGGAAAGATTATTTCCTTGTAAATCATGTGAACATGACAGAGTGAAACTACTCGATGGCAGTGTTCGCATAATAAAACTTAATCAGGTCAATTAACAAATACATTTGAGAAAAAAAATGTTTCCAAGTGATAAGTCGGCATTATGAGAAAACAGCAGGGCAACATCGATATTCCCCACCCAACTC
Organism: Pantherophis guttatus; assembly: GCF_059756535.1. Taxonomy (NCBI): domain Eukaryota; kingdom Metazoa; phylum Chordata; class Lepidosauria; order Squamata; family Colubridae; genus Pantherophis; species Pantherophis guttatus. Next base: position 13,339,578 of record NC_142076.1, on the reverse strand, counting down.
CAGAGCCAGTAGAAAAAAAAAATACATACTTTATAAAGTGGGGAGAAGGAGGAAAAGGCAAGATTAACCCGCTTACTGGAATATTTGAGTCCTAAAGGCTTAAATATATCTAAGGAAGTTAACACTGATGCCGCTCTGTGATTCAGGACATTATTTGATATTCACTATTTTCCTTAATTAATTTTCCTAAATCTTAGGGTAATTTCTCCATTAAATCAAACTCGACTGGGTGATTGAATGAAGGAAGGAAGTCTATGCAGATTTTGGGGGAGCAATATACAAAGTTTTTCACCTTCTGAATTGTAACTTCTCAGTCTGATCTACAACTCTAGAAATGCCTGCTGGACTTCCCAAGCAAGCACTAAAAAAAAGGTCTGGTCCGATACTGTGTTTGAGGCCTGCTACTTGTAATAGACCTTTTTTTTTTTTTTTAATTTGATTTATATGCCGCCCTTCTCCGGAGACTCAGGGCGGCTTACAATGCGTTGTGATGACTTAAGTTGTGCTTGATTCCCAATAGCTTCTTAAGTCCAAACACATTGAAGATTTGAGTTTGAACTGTTCCCCTACAAAGGAGAAAATGTTTCTTGGAGAAAAAAGTTTCTTGGAAAGCAAGATGACCAAACACTTTAACAGTCCACAAAATGGTCTCCTTGAATATCTCGTAGATCAAGTCCTACCACTTCTGCTGGGCTAAGGCAAGTGATATTGTTGTAGGTGTATTCAGGGGCTTCTCCTTCTGTGATGGACTGCGTGTACCGCAGAACTACGCCGGGTTGCTGCAGAGCAAAGTCTCGAAGTTCCTTGAGCGAGCAATTGCACGCCCATTTGTTCCCTTCTAGCCACAGCTGGACCAACGTAGGCGAGGGGCCGAGCCAATCCACCGAGAAGGTTCTCAGAGAGTTGTTCCTGATGTTCAGGTAGGTCAGTTTTGAGAAAGATGCAAAGACGCCACTGTCCAACGTCTCCAAGACGTTGTTGGAGAGATCGAGCCAAGAGAGACGCAACAACGGGGCGAAGGCTCCGGGAGAGATCTCTACCAGCTGATTGAAAGAAAGGAGGAGATACTCCAGGCTCCTGAGGCCTGCAAACTGATTTGGGGAGAGGCTGCTCAGCCGGTTGTGCTTGAGATCCAGATCAAGGAGCTCGTGCAAATCGTTCAAGCTGTGATCTTCGATGACGGAGATGGCATTGAATCGCAGGAAGAGCCTTCGCAGTCTGGAGAGGTCAGAAAACATCTGCGGCCTGATCCTTGTGAGGCAGCAGTTTTCCAGATGGAGGCTGTGCAGTTGGCTGAGACCCCTGAAAGTGAAATCGGGAAAGGTGGTAAGGCAATTCCCAGATAGGTTCATCACCGCCACGTTTGAAAGCCCGAGGAACGCCCCGGGCCTGATCTCCTGAATCTGGTTGTCGTTTAGAGTAAGAACTTCCAGCTGACCCAATTTATCAAAGCTCTTTTCGAGCAAGGTGCGGATCTTATTGTTGCCCAGCTGCAATTCTTCCAGGAACTGCAGGTCTTTAAAAGTCCTGGGGCTCAAACTAGCGATGGAGTTGCTGGAGAGACGCAAGACGTGAAGGCTTGAAAGGCCCAGGAACGTGTCTTCGAAAAGCGTGGCGAGACGGTTGTGGGAGAGATCCAACCATCTCAGAGATTTCATGCCCGCAAAAGCCCGCGGAGCAATGGCGTTGATTTGATTCTGGTTCAGGTAAAGTTTCAGCAGCTTCTGAAGCTTCGTGAAGATGTTACCTTTGATGCCCTTGAGAGAATTCCAACTCAGATCCAGCTCTCGCAACTCGCTGAGGCTGTAGAACAGCTGGTGTTGGAGGTAGTGCAGCTTGTTTCCGGACAGGACCATCTCCCTTAAATTGGGTAGGTCATGAAAGACTTTGTCTGGTAGGACCACCAGGGAATTCCACCCTAGATTCAAGTACCAGAGGTTGGAAAGCCCAGCAAACACCCCTTCTTCGATCTTGTTGAACTGGTTGTTGTTGAGACGTAAGGAAGCCAGGTTCTGAAGGTGGAGGAAGATATTGGGTGCCAGCGACTTCAGCCGATTACGTTCCAGGAGCAAAGAGTAGAGTCCTTCCAAACCATGAAAGGCGTGTTGTTCAATCCCCGATAATTGATTGCCCTGAAGGTTAAGAAACTCCAGGTTGGAGAGGTTCCTAAAAGCAAGAGCTAGCAAGGTTGTGAAATTGTTCCCATCCAGCCACAACATCCTCGTACTGCGTGGCACGTCTTCCGGCAAGGTGGTGAGGTTGCGTGCGCTACAGTAGACGCTCAGATCATCGTTGCAGTCGTCAAAACTACAAGCGCATAGGTTGGGGCATTTCTGACCTTCAGGACTTGCGCATTCTTTGAGCATTCTTGCTTCAGGATGCAAAGACATTGTCCCCAATGCCCATAGAAGGGTCAGCATGGACGCTGCTCCTGTTGGATAATTAAAAGGAAAAAAAATAATAAGCTAATAAAACTGGAACAAAATGAGCAGCGGATGTAGAAGGACGCGAAGAATTTTTAGCACATCTCAAGAACAGGGCGGTTGTTGTTGGGAGGCAACTATCAGATCAGTAGCGTGAGGGCCACATCGAGGGTGGGCTGCTAGGAGTACAGGAGAACCTCTAGCTAAGATTCTGCGCAGTTTGGAGAACCCCCAAATCCCACTTCTGGCTGGCCCTGCCCACCCCTCCCCTCCCAGGAGTCCCCACGCGGCCCATTTTGGATGAAGGTCAGTGAAGGCTTGTGGAGGGTGAAAAACAGGCCTACCGGAAGTTTGGGAAGGCCAGAAATGGGCCTGTTTGCGGCCTCTGGAGCCTAGGGAGGCTGTTTTTGCCCTCCCGGAAGCTCGAGGAAAGCCTCCGGAGCCCGGGGAGGGCAATCCCCCTGCTGTGGTGCAGGAGGCTGACTAGGCCATGCCCGCCATGGCCACGCCCACCCAGCAACCAGGCAGAGAACCTCTTGCTAAAATTTTGGAAGCCCACCCCTGGCTCCAAGCTCCCCCTCCAAGCCCTGGCAGAGACATCGCGGGCCAGTCCTTTGCTGTTTCCAGGGTGATCCCGTAGGCCAGATCTAAGCACCCTGTGGTCCACATCCGGCCCGTGGGCCTTGCGTTTGACACTCCTGATCTAGCACAATGGTCTATATAGTCCTTCTTCCCTTCAGATCTCAGGACAGAGAAACAGAAGTTCCTTTATGTGATAGCCTCATGAAGAAGGTCTTGCATGATGTTCATACCCTCACCAGGGGTGAAATCGAGCAGGTTCTGACAGGTTCTGGAGAACCGGTAGCGGAAATTTTGAGTAGTTCGGAGAACCGGCAAATACCACCTCTGGCTGGCTCCAGAGTGGGGAGGGAATGGGGATTTTGCAATGTCCTTCTTCCAGGAGTGGGGTAGGAATGGGGATTTTGCAATATCCTTCCCCTGGAGTGGGATGGGAATGGAGATTTTGCAGTATCCTTCCCCTTCCATGCCTACCAAGCCACACCCACAGAACCGGTAGTAAAAAAAATTTGAATTTCAACCCTGACCGTCACCTTCTTTATATATAGGATACACACACACAGTGTGTATCCTATGTTCTATTCTCAGTAGAGCACTTGAGCCCCATGGAATTACATCTGGCTACCCACGTCTGATGAATCCCCAAAGAGGATAAAATTAATGGCATGGTGTCTCCTGGTATTCAGTGTAACAGGAAACAACAACAGGACTCACAACAGTAACACTTTTTTTCCAAATACTATTGTTTGCAGGGAAGGAAGCTGCCCTTCTAGAAGGGAGCAGTGAGATTTGGCGCATGCATACAATTGTTTAAAATGTACAGCCAATAAGAAATATTGAGGGTTACCCCACTCATTCTTCCAAAGTGATCTAGGGAAAGAATCATAAATAAAACCTTACTTGGCATTAAAAAGGTAACGGTTCCCCTCGCACATACGTGCTAGTCGTTCCTGACTCTAGGGGGGGCAGTGCTCATCTCTGTTTCAAAGCTGAAGAGCCAGTGCTGTCCGAAGACGTCTCTGTGTCATGTGGCTGGCATGACTCAATGCCAAAGGCACACGGAATGCTGTTCCCTTCCCACCAAAGGTGGTTCTTATTTTTCTACTTGCATTTTTTTTACGTGCTTTCAAACTGCTAGGTTGGCAGAAGCTGGGACAAGTCACGGGAGCTCACCCCGTTACGCGGCGCTAGGGATTCGAACCGCTGAACTGCCGACCTTTCGATCGACAAGCTCAGCGTCTTAGCCACTAAGCCACCGCATCCCTTCTATTCCTGTTTCCTGCTATTACTACTTTTTAAAATGAATCCCTGCGTGTTATATTAAAAAAAAAAATCTGTTACGTTAAAAAAAAAACTACAATTAAGGAAAAGAAAGAAACGGAATATTTTTTGACTTGGGACTTATTTTATCAATGGCTAGTTGACAAAAACAGGAGCTAGAAACAGGGAAATATATGAAAGGGTCCGCAATACAAGGAAGACGTGTTAAATTGGTTAAACAAATAGCATGACTATTATTGGTATTAATATATATATTGATATCAATGCGATGAATATTTCTGTAAACATTTTGAATATCACTTCCTAAAATGATTTGTACCCAGTCAACACACTGTTCAATTGAAGTTGGAATTTTTATATACTATAAAATAAAATAAAAACATACCACCAAAAAAAAAAAAAAACTGACTAAAAGCTGGAAACTCAACATAAGCACCGAACCTCTTTTTTTTAAAAAAACGGGACACAATTTGAGAAACGGTGAACTAAACGGAAGTTCTAAATTTTGAACGAAAAGAAAGACCGAGTAATAATTGAGAGAAAGAACGCCAGCGACTTCTCTTACGAGGCATCTTTATGAAAGCGCTGGAATGAAATCCCATCTCTTCTCGCTCCTTCGCACACGCAAGGACTCGCACATAAATATGTTACTACACCCATGTGATTTGTCTGAAAGTTATCAGTGCGACAGGGCGAAAAAGAGACTTTTAACCCGAATGCATAAGGATAGTTTAAGGATAGTTTAAGGTCAAGGTAGATGTGGCTGGATGGAGTGACTGAAGCCGTCGGCGTGAGCTTAAATGGACTCCAGAGGATGGTAGAGGACAGGAAGGCCTGGAGGAACGTTGTCCATGGGGTCGCGATGGGTCGGACATGCCTTCGCAACTAACAACAGCAACAAAGGAAGGCTGAGCACCAAAGAATGGAGGCCTTTGAACTCTGGTGCTGGAGAAGACTCCTGCGAGTCCCTTGGACTGCAAGGCGATCCAACCGGTCAGTCCTAGAGGAGATCAACCCTGACTGCTCTTTAGAAGGCCAGATCCTGAAGAGGAAACTCAAATACTTTGACCAACTAATGAGAAGGAAGAGCAGCCTAATGCTGGGAACGATGGAGGGCAAAAGAAGAAGGGGACGGCAGAGAAGGAGGTGGCTGGATGGAGTCACTGAAGCAGTCGGCGTGAGCTTAAATGGACTCCAGAGGATGGTAGAGGACAGGAAGGCCTGGAGGAACGTTGTCCATGGGGTCGCGATGGGTCGGACATGATTTCGCAACTAAACAACAAAAGATTTGGCCCAGAAGGTTGCAGTGATTTGATGGTCCTCCTATATCACTGAATGTACTTATAAAACACTACCACCTCAATATTTCTTTTTTGGTGTAGGGGTTAAGGCACTTAAGGTGGGAAACCATGAGTCCTCGTCCTTTCTTAGGCCCAAAGTCAGCTTGTTAACCCTGGGCGACCTTCTTTCTTTGCCCTGGGAAGAAGGCTGCAAGGGCAAAACCACTTCTGGGGGAAAAAAATGCCAAGAAAACGGGAAGAGCCTTGGTACTACAGTGGTTTAAAGCACCCTGTTATTAACACAGCTGCCTGCAATTTACTGCTGGTTCGAATCTCTCCAAGGCTCAAGGTTGACTCAGCCTTCCATCCTTTCTAAGGTAGGTTAAATGAGGACCCAGTTTGTGGGGGCAATAAGCTGACTTTGTATAAATATACAAAAGTATGAAGGCTATTGCTTAACGCACTGTAAGCCGCCCTGAGTCTTCGGAGAAGGGCGGCATATAAATCAAATTAAAAAAAAAAAAAAAAACTCCTCAGGAATGAAATAATGGATGCAATCAAATGCATTTAAAACTGAGTTAAAATCACAAAGAAATGTTGTTTTCAGACAGTAGTTAATAGAAGTTACATTTTTTTACCAGTGGGTAAAGAAGCTAGTTTAAGTTTTATTTGACTTAGATGCTGCCTGAACCCAAATAAACTCTGGGTTGATTTATAAGATTAAAAAAACAAAGTAACAAATATACAATATTTTTTTTTCTTTTAAAAAAATTAAATGTTTAATGCGTGCCATATAACACGCTTAAGCCAATCATTTGGACCGAGCGTGTTGCTGTCATAGGGCTATATCGCTGGCAACATCATCCAAATCTGAAAAGACCTTCATTTGGAAAATAAATTTAAAAACCATAGCTATAGATTCCAGTGTCTATAAGCCCAGAATAGAAACTTCTGTGGACGTGAACATTATAGACATGAACATCGGCATCCATTCATGTCCAAGCTATGAAAGTGCATGTAAGGTGGCAAGATGCATATTTAACATGCTTATGATGTAATGGCAATTGGCAGAAACATTCAGAAGGCTAGGAAGACTGAAACTGCTTGAAAGAGAATGGGGGAAATCGATAAAATTACCTACCCTTGCCTTCCCGTCAAAAAAAGCCTCTGCTAGACCAAAAAGAAAGAAGTAATGGATGCAAACGAATGCATTTAAAAGTTTTTAAAGAGGAGTTTTTCCAGACTTAACAAAATATCGCCTATTTAACTCGGGCACCCTGCAACACATCCTCCAAAGTTGGCCAACGCTAGGAAATGTACCTTTTGAGAAATAATCATCGTAGTGGAAGCTCCTGTTTTATAGGTTTTTTTTTTCCCTCCTATGTGCATAAGGAACAGAAGTGCTGCGGAGCTCGTAGCGATTATTTTCCATACATTATTACAAGAGCCAGGTTAAGCAAACCATGCGCCCCGTAATACCCAAAGAATGAAGGAAATCATTGTGGCGGTTTTGAAGGTTTCCTATGAAAATGATTTTAACATCCCTTTAGGCAAGAGAATGTCTACACCAGTGATGGATAAACTTTTCCAGACCGAGTGCCCAAAGTGCCCCCGAACTCCCAAAATGCAATGCGCGTGCGCCCCCTGTGCATGCGCCCTGCCCACCGTGCATGCATGCATGCCCCCCACATGCGCCCCCTCCCTGCGCATGCACGGCAGACCCGAAGACCAGCTGGCCGGCAGGAGGCATGTGTGCATGCACAGCAGAACTGAACTGGGGCGACGGCTCGCGTGCCATCAGAGAGGGCGCTGCGTGCCACCTCTGACATGCGTGCCATAGGTTCGCCGTCACGGGTCTATACCTTCTGAGAATATAACTAGTACTTTAATTCCATGCAGGTCAATCTGGCATGATGACATATAAGAAGTATATGGTTTTGTTTGAGTTGTGTTGCTTGCTTGCCTTCCCATTTTTCTTTTGGTCAAATCACCCCTCGTGAAGTTGAGCAAAATCGAACAATCCGTCCGTATCATATATACCCGTTCAGTTTTGCTCTCGTATCATATTCCTCTTCCATTTCTCCTTCCCCTACCTGCTGCTCTGGCCCATTGCTACAAAACTTGAAGCAGTTTTGCAATATTTTTCTAGAACAGCCCCAGGTTAAAGGGGGCAATATTTGCAAGATCTGCCCTCCCACCCCCCCAGGGTTTGCCTTTTCTACCCTACAACGCTGAGCTTTGTAACTGGCAACGCACGGCCGCAGGTTAAAGCTAGGACCCTTTGCGAAACGAATCCCACTCCCAAAAAAGCTGCACGCATGTTATGCTGCAGCCCGAGAACCGTGGAATGCTTTACCTTAGATACCCGTAAGGGAGGGGAAAAAAGGAAAACTGCAGGAACGAACAGACGGATCCTGCAAAAAAAACAGCAAAATTTCCTCTTTTTCCCACAACAGCCCTTCTTCTGTGGCAGAGTTGGTGGGACTGGCCAGGCCAAAGGAAAACCAAAATACAGAATCACATTTTTTTTTAAGAGGGGGGAAAAAAAAAGTTCTACCCTACCTTTGCTCATTCTGGTTGCTCTCGGGCTGAAGTGTGAATAGTCAACGGTCTGCGAGCAACCTCAGGTAATGCTGTCCTCTGAGTTTCCACCCCTGATACAAATAGAGCAGTTCAGTAGCTACCACCCTGTGGCTTGTCCAGCTATGTGTGTGTGTGAGAGAGAAGCTGCTTTTAACCCATCATTTACTGGCACGGAGCACGGAATGCCTTCAAGAGCATTCCGGGCAATGCTTACCTGGGCAACACTTACCTCCTGAGAAGGCATAGTGGTCTCTCTGGGGTTGGCTTGGCAGGGGTCTTCCCAAGCCCATCTGGTTGGCCCCTGTAAAAGTCTAAACTCCCCTTTCAAGTTAAAAACTCCACTTTGAAAACTCTAAATGCATTAGATTAAAAAAAAAATCCTAGACCTTTTGAATGAATACGGCTTCATATTGTTCTGCCCTGCTGGGACAGCTAAATTGAGTTTTAGTTTAGTTTACTTTATTGTCATTGCACCTCGTACAACGAAATTAAATGCCATCTTCAGTGTACGTCATATGTAAGAAATCTATAAAACAAAAACACACATCCTTCACATTCTATGCAATTGAATTGAAAATCCCTGATACTGCATTAATATTGCACTATACAGTAGAGTTCAATATAGTTACTGCTAGAGTAGAGTAGAGTAGAGTAGAGTAGAGTAGAGTAGAGTAGAGTAGAGTAGAGTAGAATAGAATAGAATAGAATAGAATAGAATAGAATAGAATAGAATAGAATAGAATAGAATAGAATAGAATAGAATAGAATAGAATCTGTTTCTCAGCCTATGTGTCCTGGTTTTTAGTGTCCTGTACCGTCTGCCAGTGGGTAATAGTTCAAAAAAAAAAAAAAAGGGTGTCCAGGATGAGATGGATCTTTAAGAATGTTCTGAACTTTCTTAAGGCAGTGGGAGCTATAAAGCTCTTCCAAAGAGGGGAGGGGGCAACCATTGATCCTCCGGGTAATGATGTTAACCCTCTGTAGCTCTGTCCTATCTGCCACTGTGCAATTGGCAAACCGCACACAGATGCAGTAAGTTAAAATACTCTCTTATGGTGCAGCGGTAAAAGGTCACCAGCAATTTTTCATTCAGTTGTTATTTCCTGAGAAGTCTCCGGTTTTCAGGGTTGATCTTTTGAATACTAGGTCAAAGGGGATGGGGAGTGGGGTGTGAGGGGAGAGGGGTGAGGAAGTCTAGAAAGATGTTAGATGTGGCTTGTGAGTTTCTCAGAAGCATCCAATTGGGGCAGTAGGTGGGGGAGGGGGGCGAATGCTGGAATGCCCGTTGGCCTCATCCAGCTGGGATCTTATGATTGTGAGTCGTGGTTGTGAATCCGACACTGTTGTCGCCCGTCAGTGGCCTATGCAGCTAGTTAGCTGGGGCAGAACAGACACAGAGATATGGGTCTCCAACAATCAACCCTACGGCAGGGAGAGAAGGGACTACCTTGTATTAATTCTCCTTGAAGATATGGGTCCTCCTTAAAGTCTCTTGGAGGGGGAAGGGCCATATCTCTGCCTTTTGTTTGCAAAGGCCCTATGGTCTAACCTCCACCTAGGTTTGCAAAAGACATGGAAGCACAAGAGAGCTGCCATTGGTCAATGGGGCAACTTTAAGAAGCCAGATCGAATGCCTAGATAACAAAATAAACTAGGGAATAGATGCTGGTGCGTATTGTACTCCTTGGCAATTCCCTATCCTGCTAGCTGGAGTGACTATGACTGGGAGGGGAAGCCTACAAGTGGACTACAGTTCCCATCACCCCCTGCTACTAGAGATGCTGGCTAGGATTTCAACTGGGTCTGCTGGTTAAACAAATCACTATACGAGGAGTCTTTGGAGCTCACTGAGCTTGGCTGATTCCTGGCAGATGTTTCATTACCCAGACTAGGTAAGATAATCAGTGCTAGTAAGGAGCTGGGGGTCTGCTCTCAGTTGATATTCTAGTGGGTTGCCCTGGGGTGGTCTTGGAAGTTCTCTGGTTGGGCTGTTTACTGTTGACTTGCTTGGCAGCTCCTCGATGGAAACATCTGCAAAAAAACAACCAAACTCAAGAAACGACCATGGACTCTTCATTTCAACCCTGAGCTTCAAATCTTCTCCTCTGTTGGAATCACTACCAGCAGTGGGTTTCAATATTCTTGCCATTGGTTCGCCGTGCGCATGCGTGCCTTCCACTCATGCGCCTAGCCTTCCGCGCATGTGCTTTGCTCACTTGTGCGCCTTCCATGTGTGCGCCCGGCCTCGAAAACGTGCCTAAATAGGACGGCATAGAGCGGGGGCGGTGGATGAGCTCACCTGCGATCTCCGCTACCAGTTCGCCAGAACCAATATGAACCGGTTGAATATCACCTCTGATCGCTACATGCAAACCAGATACATAGCCCAGTTTTTAAATTTTTTGGGAGAAGAGCAATTTGAATTTCCTAATTCTTACCAGACTAAGACAAATCCTTAACTGAACTTTTTGTAATGCAAAGATGGCCGCATCCTTTTCCCTACTAAACTATTTAAAGGGGGTAAAATTGTTAAGTTTCCACTTCTAGTGGTAGCAAGAAGTCAAACGTCAACCCTTCAGCCACCATTAGGAGGAAAGGCAAATTCTCCTGGCTTCGTTCTTCCTATAGTATGGATCAGGGGTGAAATCTACTTACTTTCCCAACCGGTTCGGAAGCGCCTGTGCCGCGCGCACGCAGACCGTCTGCCTATGCGTAGAAGGTAAAAAACAGGTTACTTCCTGGTTAAAACCAGGAAGTAACGACGACCGGGCGGATAGGTGGTGCCTCGCACCACCATTGCTACCGGTTCTCCGAACCACAGGCCGCCACTGCTACCGATTCTCCGAATCACTGGCCGCCATCACTACCTGTTTGGCCGGAACTATTAATTCAGTTATTAGTAATGATCAAAAGGAATATTCACAAAGTTGGAGCTCCATGGAAATGCCTTCTCTATCTCTGGCTTGCCTTTCCTTGACTATATGATTAGTGGACTGGAGGCTAAAATATATGAAGAACGGTTGCAGGAACTGGGTATGTCTAGTTTAATGAAAAGAAGGACCAGGGGAGACATGATAGTAATCTTCCAATATTTCAGGGGCTGCCACAAAGAAGAGGGAGTCAAGCTATTCTCCAAAGCACCTGAAGCAGGGTGGGTTTCAAAAATTTTTATTACCGGTTCTGTGGGTGTGGCTTGCTGGGCATGGCATGGCTTGGTGGGTGTGATAGGTGAAAGCTACTGTAAAATCTCCATTCCCTCCTGATCAGCTGGGACTCGGGAGGCAGAGAATAGATGGGGGCGGGGCCAGTCAGAATTTTTACTACCAGTTCTCCAAACTACTCAAAATTTCTGTTACCGGTTCTCCAGAACTGGTCAGAACCTGCTGAAACCCACCTCTGACCTGAAGGCAGGACAAGAAGCAATGGGTGGAAACTAATCAAGGAGAGAAGCAACTTAGAACTAAGGAGAAATTTCCTGACAGTTAGAACAAAGAATCAGTGGAACAACTTGCCTGCAGAAGTTGTGAATGCTCCAACACTGGAAGTTTTTAAGAAGAGATTCAGCCACTTGTCTGAAACGATATAGGGTTCCTTTCCTGAGCATGGGATTGGACTAGAAGACCTCCAAGGTCCCTTCCAACTCTGTTATTGTATTTTATATACTTCATATCACAAAGGTGGGAATGCAGCGTGGGGGGTATTTGTATTCAAAATAGGTATGGCTGCTTAAGACAAGGAGCCGGTCTTGTCGAAAGGGTGCAGGATCCCACCTCTTTAATGAAATATCACCAATTTCTCTATTTGCTTTGTAAGAAAAGGTTTTCAAACTTCAAAAAGCTCTTCAAGAGAAGGTGGCATGCATAGATCTGCAACCATGTGCAGTTTCAGGACAAAAGGAAGACCAAGAGAAAAGGAGAATGGAGAAACATCTTTCATTCTACCTGTCTTCCAGAGTTTGTCCTTGCTATCGTTCCACATTTCTATTTAATTTAGATTTCTCCCCCACCCCTCTCTCCTTCTCTTGTCTATTTTAACATTCTATTCTTGGAAATTATAGACCAAAAGGGCAAAATGAGAAAGACACACACACACATACAATCTCATAGGCACTAAGTACATATTGACACAATGCTCAGAAACAAAGAGAGAGACAGAGAGAGAGAGAGAGAGAGAGAGGAGAAAAAAAACCCCTGAGTCAGCAGAGACCTTCGAGCCAAGAAAGATAAAACCTGAAATTTCATTAGGCACTTCATTTCTATAGACAGTTATATATGGTTATCTGGGGTTATTGTTTTTTAACAAAAACGATGTGCAAGACAGCACTTTTTTTATAATTAATGAATAAGCCTTTTTCCATGCACTCAATTTTTTTATTTTTAAATTTATATGCTAATCATCTCACTCTGAAAAACAGCTCTCTGGGCAATTGGAAGCACCTCCTGACTGCATTTTTGTGATTTCAGCCGTCCAAAATCTCCATCTTCGGCAGGAGAAGAGACACACGTCCTACAGAAGGAAGAAAGAAAACTAGGGGATAAAGTTATGACTGTATGACTGTAACCTTGTTGCTGGTATCCTTATGATTTATATTGATATTGTTTCCTGACTGATTATTATTTGTACCCTATGACTATCATTAAGTGTTGTACCTTATGATTCTTGACGAATGTATCTTTTCTTTTATGCACACTGTGAGCATATGCACCTGACAAATTCCTTGTGTGTCCAATCACACTTATTTATTTAATTTCTATACCGCCCTTCTCCCGAAGGACTCAGGGCAGTGAACAGATTAAGATTTCATATACATATAATAATTTATATATATACTTGGCCAATAAAGAATTCTATGCTATGCTATGCTATGCTATGCTATTCTAACAAGAGTGGTAAGGCAAGCCATGTGGCTTCCACCTTTTTTTTTTTTTTTGCAGAAACTTGTCAAGATGGTTATACTTTCTGGCATGGGATACAGCATGGAACTTCCAAATGACGGATTTACAGTGATAATTCCCCAAAGTTTCACAAACCCCCGAAAAAAGCATGTCCTTGAGATCACCTCCTCAAGGTACCGTACCCACCCCATATGTTGTGGGTGTAGAGCAGGGGTCTCCAAAGTTAGCAACTTTTAAGACTGGTGGACTTCAACTTTCAGAATTCCTCAGCCAACCATGCTGGTGGACTTCAACTTCCAGAATTCCCCAGCTAGCCATGCTGGCTGGGGAATTCTGGGAGTTGAAGTCCACCAGTCTTAAAGTTGCTAAGTTTGGAGACCCCTGGCGTAGAGAATGCAGGCAGGCTGTGAGTTCCCACCCTCATTCACCTTCACACCTATATGGACACACCTGGATGTGAAACGGGTAAGGGACTGGAATCCAGCTTTTTATGGAAAGCTGAGTCTGTTCTCCCAGAACAGTTTAACTTGCCGGGCCGAGACCACCAGAGATAACAGCCAGGAAAGCAATTCAAACATTACTGGGGATGGAAGAGTTTACTGATTTACAGGGATCTTTTCCCCCAATAAGTGCTGTATTAGGAATGTTAGCTTATTTGGTTATTTACTGATGTGTTGATATAGTTAGGTTTGTATTTCTTTATTGCTGGTTTTCGATTACACAAGGTGATCAGAGCGGTGTGACGGAGGTAGCATATAAGATCCAGTATCACCCTGCCAACAAAAGTGCGTATAGTCAAGGCTATGGTTTTCTCACTTGCAACGTATAGCTGTGAAAGTTGGACCATAAGGAAGGTTGAGCGCCAAAGAATGGAGGCCTTTGAACTCTGGTGCTGGAGAAGACTCCTGTGAGTCCCTTGGACTGCAAGACGATCAAACCGATCAGTCCTAGAGGAGATCAACCCTGACCGCTCTTTAGAAGGCCAGATCCTGAAGAGGAAACTCAAATACTTTGGCCAGTTAATGAGAAGGAAGGACTCACTGGAGAAGAGCCGAATGCTGGGAAAGATTGACGGCAAAAGAAGAAGGGGACAGCAGAGAACGAGGTGGCTGGATGGAGTCACTGAAGCAGTCGGCGTGAGCTTAAATGAACTCCAGAAGATGGTAGAGGACAGGAAGGCCTGGAGGAATGTTGTCGATGGGGTCCCAATGGGTCGGACACGACTTCGCAACTAACAACAACAAAATAATAATACAGAGGAACCAAAGGTATGACATTTGTGCTTTTAATGTAAGCTCTGTGTCATGGGCCTCGGTAGGGTGGATTTATGGGAGAGCAAGAGACATCATGACGTCATCCTACAAAGACACGGATTGCAGACTGAATGCATTGGCATCGTGATATATGTGGTGTCACTGGGGCATCTTGCATGGCTGATGTTGCTAGCTGGTCACTTTGAGTTTCCTTTTGTGTGGCTTTTCTGATTGGTTTCTGATTTTACTTGAGGGCATTATTTTTCCATGCCCCACACAGAGGGCTGGCTTTGGAATGATATAAGCAGGTAATAAATAAAATTAAAATGAAGTGATATAGAGTTTCCTGCAGAGGTGGGTTTCAGCAGGTTCTGACCAGTTCTGGAGAACCGGTAGCGGAAATTTTGAGTAGTTCGGAGAACAGGTAAATACCACCTGACTGGCTCAAGGGTGGGTTCTACTTACCTTTACTACTGGTTTATAACGGGGTTGCGCGCACGCTTGCTTCGTTCACCTGCGCACTCTTCTGCACAAGCGCAGAAGCATTTTGATGACGTCGGGGTCGGAGCCTCCCGCCAGTTTTACTACCGGTTCTATAGAACCGGTGCAAACCGGGGGCAACCCACCACTGGACTGGCCCCACCCCCCATCTATTCTCTGCCTCCCGAGTCCCAGCTGATTGGGAGGAAATGGGGATTTTGCAATATCCTTCCCCTGCAGTGGGGTGGGAATGGAGATTTTACAGTATCCTTCCTCTGCCACGCCCACCAAGCTATGCCCACCAAGCCAGGCAATGCCCAGCAAGCCACACCCACAGAACCAGTAGTAAAAAATTTTGAAACCCACCACTGGTTTCCTGTCTAAGCAAGGGGTTGGACTAGAAGACCTCCAAGGTCCCTTCCAACTCTGTTGTTCTGTTACTAGGAGGAATTAGACAACCCAGTTCAAGGAAATGGAAGCATTGTAAAATCACTACCACTATTTGATTCTCTAGAACCGTGATGGCGAACCTATGGCACGCGTGCCACAGGTGGCACACGGAGCCATATCTGTGGGCACGCGAGCATTGCCCTAGCTCAGCTCCAGCACGAGCAGCTGATTTTGGGGCCTTCTGGGCCCACCGGAAGTCGGGAAATGGGCTGTTTCCAGCTTCCAGAGGCCCTCCGGGGGTGGAGGGGGGAGGCCATTTTCATCCTTCCCAGGCTCCTAGAAAGGCTCTGGAACCTGGGGAGGATGAAAAACGGGCCTTGCAGTTCCACCAGAAGTCGGGAAACAGGCAATTTCCAGCCTCCAGAGGGCCTCTGGGTGGATGGGGAAGGCTGTTTTTGCCCTCCCCAGGCTTCAAGAAAGCCTCTGGAGCCTGGGGAGGGCGAAAAACAGGCCTACCGTGCCATTGTGTGCCAAAAGCAGGGTGGGGGGAGCACGGGGTGTTGCGTGCGCATGCACGGGGCACATTGGATTATGGGTGTGGGCACACGCACACACAACTCCCCCGCACTCCCCCCGCTTTTGGCACGCAACAGCAAAAAGGTTAGCCATCACTGCTCTAGAAGGTGAAGTTTGGACCAGGAGATGAGAATATGCCCACGTAAAGGACGTATTAAAGGAATCAGATGTGTTAGGCATCAGTTCCAATAACCCTTAAGACAGCCTGATCAATGGCTATGCTTATGAGAATTGAAGTACAAGTTGGATTCAAGTTCCTTAATAGCTGGCCATCAAGCTTGACAATTATTCCGGTTATTTAAAAAAAAAAAAGTAAGATAGTCCTGACTTAGTGACCCTAATTGGATCTGCAACTTCACCACTAGGTGGGAAATCACGTTACCGTGGCTGTTCTTTCCAGCTATAAAGAGACAAAAACTACTCAGTTTCCCCACCTTCAGTTTTTGTTTGCCTCCTAGCCACTTCTCCATTTTTTGGAATGTGTGAGTGCCTGCCTACTTTGGAATGTGCGAGTCCCTGCTTACTGTCTTGTATACATCACAAGCAATGTGATGCACTGGCAGCCCGAAGCTGGGAGCCCTGGAGTGCTGTGCAAACAGCTTACTCCCTTGAAATCCCTTTCTCTCCAATCTCTCTGCTTCTTCAGGAGCGGGGGAGAGAAAAGGCAAGTAATTTCTATAGGCAAATCTGTCTTTTGACTAACCCTTCTCCCCCCACATACCCCCATAGAGCAGAGAGATTGGAGAGAAAGAGATTTCAAGAGAATATCATAAGCCGTGTAGCATGTTATTTTTTTTTCAGCACCATTGTAACTTCAAACAGTCTCTGAACAAGTGGTCAGTAAACGAGGAATATGTATGCTGTTTACAATGGCTAGGAAATAATCTAGAAATATCTTCAGAAAGCACTGTGGGCAAAGGTGAGTCCTGCATAGATTCTTAATTCATCCGTATTACAGGAAGCTAGTACGCACCATTCCAAGTTCCACATGTGTTTGTGTTTGTGCAAAATAATTGATTTTTTAAAAAAACTAGAGACATAGAGAAAGATAATCAACTTTTGCCATGAAATCTATCTCTAAGGATCGAGTGTGGAGCAATCACAATAGTTCGGTAGAAACTCTGTAATTTTTCTGCAATTTGTAAATGAACTCAGATGTTACATAATAACACTGGTTCACTGATGCTGAAACTCTAGGAAGGGAGCAGGCAGTCAAACTCAAATCAGCCTGAGTTAACCCAATGGCGATATGCGGAACTGTCCTAAATAATGTTTCCTAGCAATACACAAGTTTGATTTCTAGTGTCACCTTCTCAAAAGGCGCCCACCCTAGTTTTTCAACTGCAGTCACTTCCTATTCATTGAAACGTCCTGCTCCTAGATAGCTCAGCAGACTAATGCATTGTAATTAACATCCAGCTGTCTGCAATTACTGTAAGTTCGAATCTCACCAGGCTCAAGGTTGACTCAGCCTTCCATCCTTTCTAAGGTAGGTAAATTGAGGACCCAGTTTGTGGAGGCAAGCTGACTTTGTATAAACAAATACATTTGGCATTTCTAACAACGGCTCAGAAAGATTTCTGCCTTAAAACTCTGGAGAACTTTTGCTAGCCAGCGTCAATAATACAGACCTTGAGGTACCAACCAGATGAGCTAGGGGTGAAATCTATTTACCTTCGGAAGGTAAGTGCATTGGTTCGCCAAACCTAGCACCGCTGCCGCTACTGGTTCGCACGAACTGGAGCGAACTGGTAGCATTTCACCCCTGAGATGAGCCAAAACTAGCACAGCTTCCTAATTTGCTAACAAGGCCAGATTTCAAACACAAGAGGAGCAATATAATTAAGCACAACTGACTCCATTCCCAATCGTAATGCCTTGAACCCCCTTCCGTATGAGTAGAAGGAAGGTTCCTGAAAATGACCAGCGGGAGGGGAAAACATCCTAAACTTGCTGGTAAGCTGTTATTAATTTTCATTTTAATAGACCATCCACATAAATTATCCCCGTTTCCACAGGATCTGTAAAAGAAGAGAAACAAACAGTGGCACATGAGTAGCAATAGAATAAAATATTCTATATCGTAAGGACTGTAACAGTAGAGTATTAGCTAAGATAATATTATTAAAAAGGTAAAGGTTCCCCTTGCAGAAATGTGCTAGTCGTTTTCCGGTTCTAGGGGGTGGTGCTCATCTCCGTTTCTAAGCCGAGGAGCCAGCGCTGTCCGAAGACGTCTCCGTGGTCATGTGGCTGGCATGACTCAATGCCAAAGGCGCACAAAACACTGTGACCTTCCCATCAAAGGTGGTCCCTATTTTTGTACTTGCATTTTTTACATGCTTTCAAACTGCTAGGTTGACAGAAGCTAGGACAAGTAACGGGAGCTCACCCCGTTACGCGACACTAGGGATTCGAACCACCAACCTTTCGATCGACAAGCTCAGCGTCTTAGCCTCTGAGCCACCGCGTCCCCTATAATATTATTAGCGAAGACCATATTAATCTATTAAGAGACATTCCAGGGCTTCAGGCAGGCAATTTAACCACCACCTGGAATATTGTCCTTAAAAGTAGTTTTCAAGGGCCCCAATGAACCATAAAAGCCATCTCTTTGAAGGGCAGTTGTCTCCAAAAGTGACACAGAGTTAGCAAGTCTTGGCCAGTGGATTACAAGATCCCTCTTCAGATTTCACATGTAGGATTTCCGGATTTCCTCCACAATAATGTTATGTCAGGCAATTGACATTTTAAAGAGCAGCTTGTTGAAATTCGTCATTGGCTGTGAGGTTTAAGTTCATAAACCAGGATCAAACAGGGCTTGCGAGGGGCACTGCCCTGAAGCCTGATGCTAGTAGCCAAATTACTGGGGAGTAAATAGATAGGGAGAGCCAGTCTGGGGCAGTGGTTAAGGCATCAGGCTGGAAAAAAGGAGACCGAGAGTTTAGTCCTGCCTTAGGCACAAAGTCTGCTGGGTAACCCTGAGCCTGTTGCTCTCTCTTAGCCCTAGGAAAGAAGTAGTGACAAAATCACTTTGGAAGTCTTGCTAAGAAAACTGCAGGCAGTTGGCAGGAGTCAACAATTACTTGAAAGCATATATATAGGGAGGGAGGGAGGGAGGGAGGGAGGAAGGAAAATTAGTTGTAGATATTCAAAGAACCAAGGAAGGAAGGAAGGAAGGAAGGAAGGAAGGAAGGAAGGAAGGAAGGAAGGAAGGAAGGAAGGAAATTTAGCTGTAGATATTCAAAGAACCAAGGAAGGAAGAAAGGCAGGAAGTCCATTCATCTTCAAGCTACCAAGTTTGAACATTCCTCTGTAGTGCTTAAAGGGTGAGGAAACTGAAATCCTTAAAGTTGTTGCTAAATTACAACTGCCAGCAGAAATGGCTAATTTCCTGATTTGATAAGAACATCTTTATTCTCTATTTTAATTGTTGTAGGTTTTGGCTTAGGCCCATCGGAAGTTGGGAAATGGTCCGTTTCCGGCCGCCGGGGGGTAGGGTGGAGGAAGCCGTTTTCGCCCTCCCCAGGAAAGCCTCTGGAGCCTGGGGAGGGCGAAAAACAGGCCTACCGGAAGTCTGGAAACAGGCTATTTCCGGCCTCTGGAGACTTCAGGGAGGCCTGCTAGGCACAAAACGGGGTGCAGGGGGGGGGGTTGTCGTGCCCGCATGCACGGGGCACAGGGCGCATGGGGGGCATTGAATTTGGGTGTGGGCACGCGCGCTATCGCACACATGCGTGCGCTTTTGGCACCCGAGGAAAAAAGGCTCGCCATCCCTGGCTTAGGGTGTTTAGTTATTTTTTTTTATTATTATCATTATTACCACAGATATTTTTTTAAAAAATCCGCTATGTAATCTGCTTAGATTGCGATGGATTAGAAAACATAGCTAATCAATAAATAACGGGAGGAATTCTGAGAAGTGTAATCCAGCAATATTTTGAGAATCGTGGGTCTGCCTCCCCCCCCCACCTCTCCTTCTCTCTCCTATTCGAACCTTCCGACAAATCCTTCAGTTTTCCAGGGAATTGAACCCAACCGCTTTCACCTCGACAAGTTTTGGAATGTAAAGTTGCAGTGTCCGTCAAACATCCATCTATTTATTCTAGAAGACTCACCCATCCAACTGGTACAATGCCAAGCATTTCCTTTGCCAGGGCAGTTTTATTTGCCTATTGAGCAGCCAAAACGTAGGCCGAGGCCTTCGGAAGGCTTGATGTCGATGGGACTTATTCTTTTATCATTATCTATTTGTTATGCTTATGCATTACACTTCTTTCCATGAGCATTTATGAGTTTGCATGGAATTCAACACAGTTCTAGGCTGCATAAACAGAGGGAAAGAATCAAGATCACGTGAAGTGTTAATACCACTTTGTAAGGCCATGCTTGGAATACGGCATTCAGTTTTGGTCGCCACGATGTAAAAAGGATGTGGAGACTCTGGAAAGAGTGCAGAGAAGAGCAACAAAGACGATGAGGGGACTGGAGGCTAAAACATACGAAGAACAGTTGCAGGAACTGGGTACATCTAGTTTAATGAAAAGAAGGACTAGGGGAGACAGGATAGCAGTCTTCCAATATCTCAGGGGCTGCCCCAAAGACAAAGAAGTCAAGCTATTCTCCAAAGCACCTGAAGGCAGGACAAGAAGCAATGGGTGGAAACTAATCAAGGAGAGAAGCAACTTAGAACTAAGGAGAAATTTCCTGGCAGCGAGAACAATGAATCAGTGGAACAACTTGCTTCCAGAAGTTGTGAATGCTCCAACACTGGAAGTTTTTAAGAAGATGTTGGATAACCATTTGTCTGAAGTGGTGTAGGATTTCCTGCCTAAGCAGGAGGTTGGACTAGAAGACCTCCAAGGTCCCTTCCAACTCTGTTATTCTATTCTATTCTTGTCCCTCTAAATTTTGTTCAGCATCAACTATAGATTGGATTCTTTCCTGATATAAATTGCATAAAATACTGTACTGCTTTTCCTCAAAATACATGGGACTTTCTCCCACAATTTTACCTCTGCAACATTAACTGTATAATTTTCCAGGTTGGACTAAGAAATAGGGAATGGTCCCAAGTCATTAAATGACATTTCTGGGGTAGAGAATAAGCAAAAACCTGGACATGCTCAACTCTAGTTCAACCCTAACCTTGTTTTTTGTCCTACTGGAAAGTTGGGGTCACACCACTCCATTTCATGAGATCAAAGGAGGGGTTGACTATAGATGGTGAATCTCAAGCCACAATCGTGGGGCAGGAGATGGGTTCGTTGTAATCTTAAAACAGCCACGAGATTCTTTGGTGTTTCTCGACTTAGCTGTGCCATGCAAACTCTTTGACGCAACTCATTAAAGTAGGGGCAATTTCACGACTGTCCCCAGTCAGTCATTGGAGGGGAGAAAAAGTGACATGGTCACAAAAGTCGAAGAAGGCAAGTCTCTCCATTATTGAGCTCACGCCCAAAATATATCACAATATATCACAATATATCACAAAACACACCTTCCAAACATTACTTAGTGACGCCTCCTGTTTGCCTCCTGAGCCAATGGGGATGCAATGATGCTCGCCATTACTCGTCTGAGATACAAGGGTTGATAAGAGACCCAGACAAGACTGAAATGAGTGGATTATCTATTTTCCAGAACTGAAGTCCCAAGAATTGTTAAGTGTCATTGCCAGAACCACTAACGAGGTTCTACAACTAGGTTAATAGCTGACTGAGTTCCGTGTTTTGTTCAAACGGTAGGGTTTTTTTTAAAAAAAGAACCCAAAGGTTACAAAACAGGGACTATGTTCGTGTAGGACATTAAGCAAGCAGCCTTGCTATTCAGCTCCTCGTTGGCGCCAGTCTCATTGGTGAGACTGGATGAATAGACACGCGGAAACTCCTCCTGCTGTTTGCTGATCGGGACACCTAAATAAGGTCACTAGCCTAGTCCTCCCCTTAAGTCCCAGAAACTGTAGTTTGCTATTAGCTTCTCATTCCTGGTTTGTTTGAAAAAAAGACTCTTGATTTGGATGTGATGGTCATAAAACATAGAAAGGAGCTTTGCGTTGTCACTCACAGTGGAAAGAAGAGCCAAGAGCCAAGCCAAGGCATTGGCAGTACACAACTTGATTACGATTAGTACTACATTCTTAGCGTCCTGGTCGAAGGCAACCTGAGGGCTCCTTAGTGCTCTCTGAGCTTAGTTGTTTTCTTGCAGACGTTTCATTACCCAACTAGATAACACCATCAGTGCGAGAAGGGAGTGGAGTTTGCAGAGAGAAGGAAGAGAACTGAGAAGTCCTTGGTGCTCTCTTGAGCTTGATTATTTTCTTGCAGAGGTTTCATGACCCAAACTAGGTAACATCATCAGTGCAAGAGGAGAGTGTTCAAGGAACCAAGAGCAAACCTCACTCCTTCTATCCCTGATGATGTTACCTAGTTGGGTCTTGAAACGTCTGCAAGAAAAAAAACCAAGCTCAGAGAGCACCAAGGATCCCACAGTTCCACCCCTGAGCTACAAATCTTCTCCTTTATTGAAGGCGACCTTCCAATATGGTCAGTAGTATATTTTTAGGGATCTGATCTCCGGAAGTAAGGAAACCCAGATAGGTTTGCTGAGATGCTCCCTCGTGGCATGGAGTAGTAGGGAGTACGTCATAACATTTCACCTCAGGCTGCAATCAGCCTCTGCTGGTGCCCAAAGGGGCGGCTTTTCCATTATAGTTTCTTCTAAGAATTCGTTTGTAGGAACAGGGTGTGTTGTCCGATCAGATTAGATAACCATTGTCCAATGTAAAATTGACATTGGCGAGAAGAGAAGTCAACCTTTTGTTGAAAACAGGCGCCCTTGTGACTCCCTGGCTTTCTGGGCAGTGACGGATGTGGGGATGAAAAGTCAGCTATCCAAACAAACATCGGTTCAGTATCAAGGAAAGCATTGACTTTATACTTGGAATGGACCGCATGTGAATACTTTTTAGCAATTTCAAATAGCAATAGCACTTAAGACTTATATACCGCTTCACAGAGCTTTTACAGCCCTCTCTAAGCAGTTTATAGAGTCAGCATCTTCCCCCAACAATCTGGGTCCTCATTTCATCCACCTCAGAAGGACAGAAGGCTGAGTCAACCTTGAGCCAGTCAGGATCAAACTGCTGGCAGTGGGCAGACTCTGCAATACTGCATTCTAACCACTGCGCCACCAGGGCTCCTAATAGCAATAGCACTTAGACTTGTATACCTCTTCACAGAGCTTTTACAGCCCCTCTCTAAGCGGTTTAGAGTCAACCTATTGCCCCCCAACAATCTGGGTCCTCATTTTACCCACCTCGGAAGGATGGAAGGCTGAGTCACCCTTGAGCTAGTGAGATTTGAACCGCCGAACTGCAGATAGCAGTCAGCTGAAGTAGCCTGCAGTGCTGCACTCTAACCACTGCGTCACCTCTGCTCTTAAATCCCAGCAGAGCTTCTCTCAATCAAAGAAGTGGACGGAAGGTAGATCTAGAGATTACTGGTAAAGGTAGTCCTTGACTTGCAACTGTTCATTTAGTGACGGTTCGAAGTTACAACGGCGTTGAAAACAGTGACTTAGGACTGTTTTTTTTCACACTTACGACGGTTGCAGCAACCCTGTGGCCACACGATCAAAATTCAGAGACTTGGCAATGGCTCATATTTATGACGGTTGCAGCGTCCCAAGCTCAGGTGATCAACTTTTGTGACCTTCTGGCGAGCCGAGTCAATGGGGAAGCCAGATTCCCTTAACAACTGTGGCAAGACATTGCGGTCGTAAGTCAAGGACTACCTGTATTGCTTTGATTTGTATTAAATTGGCAACTTCTTACTGCTAATAACAGCTGTCTCAACAATTGCTGAGATTGCAGCCCAACCTGGAAATTTGGAAGAGGGGGAAAAATGGCCCTTGTTCTTACACTCTGTAGAGATTATAGGTCAGTGATGGCTAACCTTTTTGCCACCTGCCAAAAATGGGGAAAGGGGGGTCATGCATGTGAGTGCCCACACCCATAATTCAATGCGCCCTGCCCCCCGCACATGCGTGTGTGACCCCCCTGCGCTCCCCCCGCTTTTGGCACTTGATGGCACGATGGGTCTGGTAGACCCCTTTTTTTGCCCTCCCCAGGCTCCAGAACCTTTCTAGGAGCCTGGGGAGGGTGAAAACGGCCTTTCCCACTCTCCCTGGAGGCTGGAACCAGCCGGTTTCCCAACTTCCAGTGGGCCCGGAAGGCCCGAAAATCAGCTGGCCGGTGCGCCTGAGCTGAACTAGGGCAATGCTCGAGTGCCCACCAATATGGCTCCATGTGCCACCTGTGGTATGCGTGCCATAAGTTCGCCATCACGGTTCTAGGTCATCCAGGTCATGGTTTCCCCAAAGGTGCTTTTTTCTCAGGAGGCAACTGGACTTTCTTGTTTTTTTTTTCTTTTGAAGGCGTTTCGCTTCTCATCCAAGAAGCTTCTTCAGCTCTGACAGCCTTCCATTCCTCCAATATCCTGTCAGAGCTGAAGAAGCTTCTTGGATGAGAAGCGAAACGCCTTCAAAAGAAAAAAAAACAAAAGTTTTTACTTGTTCTTACAGAAAAAGGGAACATGTAAAGCACCTGTAACATGTTTAGTCCAGCCTGTTTGCTGGATTCTGAATCATTCGTCCTCTGCAATGGCAACAGGTTTCTTGGATCTCTATTAAGTGAGGGGAAAGAAAGAGAGAGAAAATGAATATTGGCTTCTTGTTTTTTGCTTTTTAAACTTCGTACGTTTTTCATTCCCTTGTTTGGTTTATTTCATGCTATAACTAATGCAGGCAGGGTGACCTATAGTTGTTTTCCAAAGAGGACATGCATTTAAGGTGTACATGCTTGAACATGCAAATCAGAGTTCAGCAGGTTCTGACCAGTTCTGGAGAACCGGTAGCGGAAATTTTGAGTAGTTCGGAGAACCGGTAGTAAAAATTCTGACTGGCCCCACCCCCATCTATTGTCTGCCTCCCAAGTCCCAGCTGATCAGGAGGAAATGGGGATTTTGCAGTAAGCTTCCCTTGGAGTGGTGGGAATGGAGATTTTACAGTATCCTTCCCCTGCCACGCCCACCAAGCCACGCCCACCAAACCACACCCACAGAACCGGTAGTAAAAAATCCTTTTCTTTGAAACTCTTGGTTTTTTTCTACTATTTTTTTTTATATTGGTTGATATCTGAAAAGAAGGACTAGGGGAGACATGATAGCAGTGTTCCAATATCTCAGGGGCTGCTACAAAGAAGAGGGACCAAAGCTCTTCCCCTAAGCACCTGAGGGCAGGAGAAGAAGCTATGGGTGGAAACTAATCAAGGAGAGAAGCAACTTAGAACTAAGGAGAAATTTCCTGACCGTGAGAACAATGAATCAGTGGAACAACTTGCCTCCAGAAGTTCTGAATGCTCCAACACTGGAAGTTTTTAAGAAGAGGTTGGACAACCATTTGTGTGAAGTGGTGTAAGGTTTCCTGCCTAAGCAGGAGGTTGGACTAGAAGACCTCCAAGGTCCCATCCAACTTTGTTATTCTATTCCATTCTAATTTTGGCAGCTTCTGGAAGCCATCATCATCATAATCACCATCGTTACTCTATGTTTATCCTGCATTTGAGGGGAGGGGGGAATAACACAAGGCAGTGAACATATTTAATACCCCTATCATCTATTTTTCAAACAGCCACCACCCTGCGAGATGGTGACTGGCCCGAGGAGGGCATCCAGGTGGCTTGTCTGAGGCAGGCTTGTAACTCTTCTGGGTTTTAAGTCTGGTGCCTTTAATCATTATACCCAACAGGTTCTCCCACAGAAGTAGTTTGCCCTTCCTTTCCTTCTTCCTAGGCCAAGAGAGACAGAGATACTGGGCCAAAATCACCCAGCTGGCTTTTATGCCTAAGGCAGGCCTCGAAGTCACAGCCACCTGGTTTCTAGGTGGAGTAATGGTAATCCAGCCATTATTCCAAACTGGCTCTCATTCATGTTCTGGAAAACTTCCAACTCAACCTTCTGCTACTGCAGAAAAGCGGTTTTCCCATCTCTGTTACAAATCAGTCAGGGATGGGCTTCAAAAATTTAAGCAAGGGGTTTTCTGCCCATTTGCTGGATGAGCGTGGCCATGGTGGCCATGGCCTAGTCAGCCTCCTGCACCACGGCAGGGGGTGGGGGGGTGTTGTCCTCGAGCCTCCGGGAGGGCGAAAACAGCCTCCCCAGGCTCCAGAGGCTCTCTGGAAGCCAGAAATGAGCCGATTCTGGCCTTCCCAAACTTCTGGTAGGCCCGTTTTTCACCCTCCCTGGGCCTCCGCGCGCACCCTGCCCTTACCTGCATCCAAAACGGGCCATGTGGGGAACACCTGGGAGGGGAGGGGCAGGGTGGGAGGGGCCAGCCAGGAGTGGGATTTGGGGGTTCTCCGAACTGCACAGAATCTTAGCTAGAGGTTCTCCTGAACCCCTGCGAACCCCCAGCAGCCCCACCCCTGAAATCAGTAATGAAGCACGAGCCACTAACTTAAAGAGCAACTTCTCTTTAGATGCTTAGGTCAAAATCCCCTGTTTCATCCTTGATCCGATTGGCGTCCAATCTGGTGATCTGCCCGACTGATTTACCTGCCTCTCTGCTTCTGCCTGGAGGGTCTGCTTCCACTTCAGAATAAGGAGGGGGGAGCTCTGGGGGGCCAGGGTAAGGAGGGGGCCAGAGAGGTAACATGTTGAGAGAACCTGTGGGGTGAAAAAAAGCATTGTATCAAGAGAATCAAGGTGTGAATGAGCCAAAAAGTCCTATTAAAATATCAAGCAAGGAAGAACAGCAGATTCATCCTTTGGAAATGGTAGCCTTGGGGAATGGAATAAGGTAAAGGTTGCACATATATGCTAGTCGTTCCTGACTCTAGGGGGCGGTGCTCATCTCCGTTTCAAAGCCGAAGAGCCAGTGCTGTCCGAAGACGTCTCCGTGGTCATGTGGCCGGCATGACTCAACGCCAAAGGTGCACAGAACGCTGTGACCTTCCCACCAAAGGTGGTCCCTATTTTTCTACTTGCATTTTTTACCTGCTTTCGAACTGCTAGGTTGGCAGAAGCTGGGACAAGTCACAGGAGCTCACCCTGTTACGCGGCACTAGGGATTCGAACCGCAGACCTTTCGATCGACAAGCTCAGTGTCTTAGCCACTGAGCTCTTCTACTAAAAGTGAAAAATGATCTTGATAAAAACTGCCATTCAAATTGAGTTTTGATTGATCCTGCCTGATGTATGGAGTGTGTGGCATGAATGACTACTCAAACCTCATAACAGGCTATCCAAGAACAGAGTACAGGTAGTCCTCGACTTACAACAGTTCATATAGTGACTGTTCGAAGTTACAACAGCACTGAAAAAAGTGACTTATGACCGGTTTTCACTCTTAGGATCTTTGCAGCATCCCCATGATCAAAATTCAGGCACTTAGCAACTGACTCATATTTATGACAGTTGCAGTGTCCTGGGGCCACATGATCCCCTTTTGCAACTTTCTGACAAGCAAAGTCGGTTGGGGAAGCCAGATTCACTTAACAACCGTGTGACTAATTTAACAATGACTGTCATACACTTAACAATTGTTGCAAGAAAGGTCGTAAAATGGGGGGCAAAGATCACTTAACAAATGCCTCACTTAACTTTATTAGTTAATATTTATTAGTTAATATTTGGGCTCAATTGTGGTCGTAAATTGAGGATTACCTGTACAGGTAATCCTTGATTTACGACCAGAGTTGGGATCGGAATTTTCATTGCCAAGCAAAATGGTGGTGAATTGAGTCACATCCGATTTTGTAACCTTTTTTTTTGCCGTGATTGTTAAGCAACTATCTGCAGTTGCTAACGTGAATTACGCAGTTATGATGCAAATCCAACTTCTTCAATTGAGTTTACTTGTTGGAAGCCAGCTGGGAAAGTCGCAAATGGCAATCTCTTCACTGCAACCATTGTAAATACATGCCGGTTGCAAAGGGCCCGAATTTGATCCCGTGACCATGGAGATGCTGTGATGGTCATAAGTGCAAGGACCAGTCATAAGTCGCTTCCTTCAGGGCCACTGTAACTCCAAAGGTTGCCAAAGGAATGGTTGTAAAATCAAGGGCTATCTGTAGAACAGTGACCTAACTGGCTAGGGCAGTGGCTACTTTAAACTTTTCTAGCCTGGAACCTATCAGAAGATGTTGTTGTTGTTGTTGTTGTTGTTGTTGTTGTTGTTGTTGTTGTTGTTGTTGTTGTTGTTGTTGTTGTTGTTGTTGTTGTTGTTGTTGTTGTTGTTGTTGTTGTTGTTGTTGTTGTTGTTGTTGTTGTTCTTCTTCTTCTTCTTCTTCTTCTTCTTCTTCTTCTTCTTCTTCTTCTTCTTCTTCTTCTTCTCCTCCTTCTTCCTCTTCTTCTTCCTCCTCCTCTTCTTCTTCCTTCTCCTCCTCCTCCTCCTCCTCCTTCTTCTTGGATAACTGTTTGGATATTGGATAACCATTTGTCTGAAGTGGTGTAGGGTTTCCTGCCTAAGCAGGGGGTTGGATTAGAAGACCTCCAAGGTCCCTTCCAACTCTGTTATTCTATTCTATTCTATTCTATTCTATTCTATTCTATTCTATTCTATTCTATTCTATTCTATTCTATTCTATTCTATTCTATTCTACTCTACTCTACTCTACTCTACTCTACTCTACTCTACTCCACTCCACTCCACTCCACTCCACTCCACTCCACTCCACTCCACTCCACTCCACTCCATTCCATTCCTTCCTCTTCTCCTCCTCCTCCTTCTGCTCCTCCAAACTCTTCCTCCTCCTCCTAGCCATTATCTATCCACTGCAGGATGAAGGCCTCTTCCGCCTGTTTCCAACCTGTGCGGTCCTGAGCTTTCTTTTGCCAACTGGGCCTGCCATACTTGCTTGATGCCATTCCTCCATCTTGTTTTAGGTCTCTCCCATGGACGCTTTTGATCAAGTGGGATCCAAAACAAGAACTTTGCAAGCTTTAATATCAGGTCTTTGAGACCTGATAGATAGAACCCACACAGCTTCGTCACTGAACTGTCACTCTCCCCCGAAGGGGCAGACCGATGTGGATATTGACTTAGCCTCTTAAGCCCGGTCTCAGATGCCTCAGACGGCAGATAAGAAGCCTACAGAGATACCTGTGAGCCACGGCATATCTTCTCCCTATCTTTCTCAGCCGGCTGCCCTTAGGACTGGGGACAACTCTGTCCTCCAGCAAAGGGAACTGTGAGCGAACAATCTGTGCGTGGGTCAAAGGAAGGGAGGTGCTTTCTCTATTTTCGCCCTCCCAGGAATTCAAATGTCATTGCCACTGCCCGGACAGAAAAACCATGCTCCTTAGACACACAAGTGACTGTGTTGGGTTCCTTGCACCTAAAAACGAAATGCGTCTTGTTGAGAATAAATTTCTATTTTTGCAAAGAAAAGACAACATCAGTAACAGAGTTTCAAGGAGCCCCAGCTAGGTGGAGGGGAGCACATGCTTTCCACGCAAGACAATCCCTTCTCTACAAATAAGGGTGAAAAAAACATCAGCCAGACAGTTTTGAAGAACCATTGCTACCCTGTTTCCCCCAAAATAAGACATCCCCTGATAATAAGCCCAACCGGGCTTTTGAGCACATGGCAATAAGGCCAAGCGCTTATTTCAGGGTTCAAAAAAATATAAGACAGGGTCTTATTTTCGGGAAAACGGGGTATCTATCTATCTATCAATCTACAGTATCTATCTATCTATCTATCTATCTATCTATCTATCTATCTATCTATCTATCTATCTATCTCTAGATGCAAATGAGTGTGGAGCTTTCTTGTGTTTGTGAAGGGACACAGGGTAGAAAGCACAGCTCCACAACACAGTCCTTTCCAGCAGTTCCAAGAAGGCTCCACAATGTTTGCACTACTCAGGTGGACCCTGAGGACACAGATAAACCTCCAAGTGGCCTCAACGACTCTCCAAAAGGATGCAAATGACCAGCTGTCTGCAAGAAGTGTAAATCCTTCCATTCCCCCACCATCCAGTCGGAGCTGAAGAAGCTTCTTGGATGAGAAGCGAAACGTCTTCAAAGAAAAACCAAGAAAGTCCAGTTGCCTCTTGGGGAAAAAAAGCACCTTTGGGAAATTTGGTAACATAGGAGGAGCAAGTAAAGGAAACAATGATAGCCTGGGCAAAGAATTTTGGATATTCAATAGATATAAATAAATGGCAACAGTTATGGGAAAGGAATTATAAATTAACAATGTCCACTACATATAAGGAAAATCAATATAAAATGTTTTATAGATGGCATATGCCCCCTGAGAAATTGGCAAAAATGTTTAAAGATAAATCAGTTAAATGTTGGAGATGTCACCAGTTACCAGGTTCTTATTACATATGTGGTGGACATGTCCAGAAGCTAAAAATTATTGGAATAAAATTAAGATATGGCTGAAAGAAATGATACAACAACTTATTGATTTAAAACCAGAACTGTTCCTATTGGGTATCCTACCAGAAAAAATTAGCGAAGAAAATATTTATTTGATTATACATGTAATAACAGTTGCAAGGATTGTTTATGCACAACATTGGAAAGCAGAGAAAATACCTTTGGAAGGAGAAGTAATTTAAAAAAAATTTTTTAGATTGTGCAGAAATGAATAGATTGACTTTGATGGTGAAAGAAAGAGAAGATTCAGAATACTTCCAGAAGACATGGAATCAATTCTACTATTGGTTAGAAAAGAGATACAAATAAGTAAATTACTAGTAATGTTTGAAAATGCTATAATCAGAATATTTTGTTAGTGATGAATTGTTGTAATTGATTGGATGAGAATGAAGACAGAAGAAATAACAAAAAGAGGAATGATTGGAGACAAAACCGAGATGTCACATGGAAGGAATGACTGATGTATTAAATGTTTGTTTGTTTAAAAAATTAAAAACTTATTTTTTTTTTTAAAAAAAGGGAAATTTGGTAACACAAAGAACGCACGACTGTACTTACGGGTTGCCTGTGGTGCAGCAGGGTGAGCGTAGGTATAGATGGAGGCGGTGGGGTATTCTTGGAGATTCGTAGCCTCTTTCAAAATATCTGTTGCATTAACGAAAAAGGGGAAGGTAGCACATCACTGAACTTAAAGGTATATGCAATCATTTGGTTTTTAAGGTATACAGGTGGTCCCCGACTTACAACAGTTCCCTTAGAGACCGTTCAAAGTTAAAACAGGACTGAAAAAAAGTGGCTGTCGGCCATTTTTTTCACACTTAGGATTTATATTGAGATGCTTGGCAACTGACTCGCATTTATGATGGTTGCAGTGTCCCGGGGTCACATGATTCCCCTTTTGCGACCTTCTAACAGTCAATGGGGAAGCCAGATTCACTTAACAACCGTGTGATTAATTTTAACAACAAGCCACAGTGATTCACTCAACGAATGTGATGAAAAAGATCGTAAAATGGGGCAAAACTCACTTAACAAATTTTCTCACTTAGCAATGAAAGTGTTGGGCTCAACTGTGGTTGTGAATTGAGAACTGCCTGTAATGGAGACTTCAACTGGAGATTCTTCTCTTTATCTATCCATCTCATCCATGCATCCATCCATCATGCATCCATCATCCATCCATGTATCCATCCATCCATCCATCATCCATCATCCATCCATGCATCCATTCATCATCCATCCATGCATCCATGCATCCATCCATCATCCATCCATCATCCATCCATGCATCCATCCATCTATCTATCTATCCATATATCCATCTATCTTTATCTTATCTTCTTTCAAAGAAATAACGCTAGCGTAGATATAGTGGGGACCATGCTCTCTGTTCACATCATCTGCAAATGTTATGGATTTATGAATATTTGAACCAGTCCAGTTGCCTCTTGAAAAAGCACCTTTGGAACTCTGAGGGTGAAGGGGTCAAACTATATCCCAAAGCACCCGAAGGCCAGACAAGGAATAATGGATGGAAATTGATCAAGGAGAGATTCAACCTGGAAATAAGGAGAAATTTTCTGACAGTGAGAACAATCAACCGATGGAACAGAAGTTGCCTTCAGAAGTTGTGGGAGCTTCATCACTGGAGGCTTTCAGGAAGTAACTGGACTACCATCTGTCAGAAGTGGTGTAGGGTCCCCTGCTTGGGCGGAGAGGGGGTGGTCTAGATTACTGTCAGGGTCCCTTCAAACTCTGTTAATCTGTTAAAAGTTTCCTGAATCCTAGTCTAACATGTTTATCACAGGGGTGTTAATTAATTGTGGCATTACTACACTCTCTTCGGTGGTTTTGTGGATCCTTCCACAACCTGGTTCTTTCCAGTTTTGTTGGGCTGTATCTCCCATGTGGCCATCAGGTTGGAGAAACGTGGATGGATAATAACTCATAAACCACGATGCTCTCTGTAGAAATGTAAAACATAAAATAAACCTCTTGCCTTTTGACTACTTGCTCGTTCTGAATCACGAGGCCCCCTTTCCTTTCTTGCCAGAGAGAGCAGAGAAGAAAGAATAAATCTTAGTCGGAAAACAACTTACCTGAATCTACTAGATCTTTGATCATGTTTAGGCAATCGGAAGCTCCATACTGGAAAGTGAATTTGAAAGCAAGAAGTCCCTGGGTGGAAGCTGAGAAGAAAAGTCCACTGAGATCTTAAGTCAAGCCTGAGACCTCATTACAGAAGGTATAATCCAGGGATGGCAAACCTTTTTGGCACCAAGGGCCGCGACCAGGAAGAGGAGGTGCCTGAGAGGCATGAGTGCGCCAAATAAGGCACTTCCAGTTTCGGTGCATGTGCATCAGCCAGCAAGTCTTCCGGTTACTGCCGCACATGCGCATGCATGATCAGCTGGCTGGCGCGCATGCTCACACCGGAAAATGGAAGACCAGATTAAAAGAAAGAGAAGAGACTGGGAGGCATCACCAGTTGGGACGATGCTTTGATTGGACCATGTGATGGATGTCAACTCGCAATGCATCCCTGGCCTCCTCTCGAGTTGCCATAGGTCAGTGGGGATGGGAAACCAGTGAAACTGCACAGCAGGCAAAAACAGATGCACATTCCACGCTTATCTCTCTCAAGGCTGTATCCTAGGGTTACCTACAGCAGCAAGGGGAGTGACCTCTACAACCCACAAAATTGCTCCGTTGGCGAATGTGATTGATGACCCACTCTGGGGAGAGGGGGGAAATAGGGCCATAATTGGAGCATAAATTACGTAGGGTCAGAGCTGGCTTCACTTAGGAACATGGGGACATGAAGCTCCTAATAAATAAATGGATTTCTTTTGAAGCTTGGCTCGAGACTCATGATTTAATTAGGGCATCCATCGGAACCCTGACAGCAGACATGTGGGTCCTGGGCAGAGGCCTTTGGGTGGGGAAAACCTGGAAGCTTTCAGATTTGGGTTTCCCCAGATGTGCCAATATAACATTTCTAATAAAATGGAACTTTGAGGAACTTCAAGCCTCGGAGTCTTCTTTCGTTGGGGGTGTTACTTGGAACCCTGACAACAAGCGTTATGGAATGGTTTTCAGCCACTTCAATACCTCTCTCCTACCCTAACCCTCATTTTCCCATCTGCCTTTTCTTTCTCCCTCACCCAATAAATATTCTGCATGAGCATCTTTCGCTCCTGATTTTAGGACACTTCCTTGCACAAAATGTTGCATTTCTGAAAAAAAAAAACTTTAGGACTTCCCCAAGAGTTTGTTATTACTTTCCTCTTCTGATTCACTCATTTTTGATATATCAAGGGACAGAGACAAATAATGGGAATTATCATCATAGCGACCGGACATGCGTGGGATGGGATCCCGGCACGGGGGTCACGGGCCTCGGTCGGGAACCTCCGCTGTCGCCTCGGTCCCGTCGCCGAGCCCCGGGGAACCTGAGACTCACTTCCCTGAACATTTCCACCCACTGGATGACGTTAAACCAGGGGTCTCCAACCTTGGCAACTTTTAAGACTTGTGGACTTCAACTCCCAGAATTCTGGCAGTTGAAGTCCACAAGTCTTAAAGTTGCCAAGGTTGAAGACCCCTGATTTAAAGAGAGGGAGAAAGAGAGCTGCAGAGAGAATTAGTACTTTACAGCAGAGAGATCAATAAATTATGGCACCTACTCAGAGTTCCTTTTATGTGTTGAGGTTTGGAGTCGGGCTCTTCCTCCAGAAAGCAATCTCCCAACAGCTGCAGTGGAAAACGAATGATGGTTGATCCCTTATCTTTATGCTGGAATATTATCTAGGAAAGCAATCAAGAAATCAGGATAATTTATTTTAACATCTTTTTAACAAGTTGAATGCATTTGTATGTAAATACCTGCAACATTTTATGGCTGGTTTTAAAATTTGATATGGATTTTAATTGAAAAGTTTTAAATTACGGGCCAAATTTATTTAATTATTTTAAATTTATTTTTAACTTTTTGTGTATAAATGTTTTTTTAATCTTGGCTGTTCACCGCCCTGAGTCCGAAAGGAGAAGGGCGGTATAGAAGTTTGAAAAATAAATAAATAAATAAATAAACATTGATTTTTTTTAAAAAAAATTCTCAGATTTTTATTAAAAGTAAAATTATATTGACTGTAAACATTGTATAGATATAAACAAAATAGTATTTTATTTAAAAAAAGAAAAAAGAAATCAGGATAATTTCACGAGAGTTAGCCTGGGAAACAAATGCCCATTTGTTTGGACTACAAATGTATCCACTCCAAAACTTAAGGAAAGTACAGGTAGTCCTCAACTCAGAATCATCTGTTTAGTGGCCCTTCAAAGTTACGACAAAAAAAGTGACTTAGGACTACTTTTTACATGGTCGTTGCAGAATCTCCATTGTCACCTGAATTTGGACACTTGGCAACTGGCTCATATTTATGATGGTTGCAGTGTCCCAGGTGTGTGTGTGTGTGGGTGGGTCACGTGATTACAATGTGTGACCTTCCCAGCCAGCTTCCGACAAGCAAAGTCAAGGGGGGGGGAGAGCCAGATTTGCTTAATGACTGCATGATTCACTTAAGAACTACCTTGCTTAGCAACGGAAATTTTGGGTTCAACTTTAGTTGCAAAGTCGAGAACTACCTGTAAAATAAGTCTAACATCTTTTTCAATACAAGATGGGCTGCTTACAAGTTAGTTGGTGGAGGAAAACACTAACCTAAAAAGGTAAAGGTAAAGGTTTCCCTGCACATGTGTGCTAATCGTTCCCGACTCTAGGGGGCGGTGCTCATCTCTGTTTCAAAGCCAAAGAGCCAGCGCTGTCTGAAGATGTCTCCGTGGTCATGTGGCCGGCATGACCACACGCCAAAGGCACACGGAACACTCTTCCCTTCCCACCAAAGGTGGTCCCTATTTTTCTACTTGCATTTTGTTACGTGCTTTCGAACTGCTAGGTTGGCAGAAGCTGGGACAACTCACGGGAGCTCACCTCGTTTCGCGGCACTAGGGATTTGAACCGCTGAACTGCCAACCTTACAATCGACAAGCTCAGCGTCTTAGCCACTGAGCCATCGCGTCCCTTTTCAGTTGTCTTTTCAGTTCTCTCAAGACTGAAAATGATCCTGGTCAGGTTCACCCACCATAAATGAAAGATGGACTGTCATGTTTCTTATCAAAGAGAAGCTGTTGCCTTCTTTGGCCATCTGGGCCAAGAGCTCTTACTTTGTATTGAGTGAGGTACAGCATCCCTTTCTTGGCACCTTGGAGTTCTTCTGGAATATCTGGTTCCCCTTCCACAAATAGTACCACCTCACTATAGTGAGCGAGGACCCTGAAAATACAACAGATGGATCAGAAGATTAAAATGCACCTTGAGGGGAAGAGAGGGAGGCTTCATAGGAAGGACAAGCCAGGCTAAAGATCATTCTACTGCAGTGTTTCCCAACCTGGACCACTTGAAGAGATGTGGACTCTCTAGGGCTGTGATGGCGAAGCTATGGCACGCGTGCCCAAAGTGGCACACGAAGCCGTGTCCTCCAGCACGTGCGGCCTTGCCTGATTGTGTTCCGGGTTTCTGACACGCATGCATGCACGATGATCAGCTGTCGTTCGCACCCGCAGCAGTGCCAAAAATCAGCATGCACATGTGTGCCAGGCAGCTGATTATCAGGTGTGCATGCACACCAGAACCCAGAAGTTTGGCTTTTCCAGAGCGCAATCCCTTCTTGCGCGCGGCAGTGCCGAAAACCGCTCTGCACATGTGGGCTGGCCAGCTGATCGTCGGGTGTGCATGCGCCCTAGAACTCAGAAGTTTGGCTTCTCCGGAGCGCAGCCCCGATGAGTGCGTGTGCATACGCACGACGTTTCCACACAACTTTTTCGCCACTCAGTGCTAAAAAGGTTCTCCATCACTGCTCTAGGGAATTCTGGGAGTTGAAGTCCATGTCTCTTCAAATTGTCTAGATTGAGACTGTTCTACTGTGCTGGTGCCATCAACATTGCAACCGCATGCCACAACTTGTCCAAATATGATATGAATTAGGAGATTGATACAGAAATTAACAAGAAATTTCTTCTCCCCTTCTTCTTCTTGTCTAAAGAAGATATTCAATACGCTTGGTTCTTCTGATGTTATTGCTTGAGATAAGAACACTGTATTTTTGCCAAATTGCACACTTGAGATTTTTCTGGATAGGCTTCATTTTCCAGTGTTGTATGTGCTTTGAAATTTTTCTCGTAAAATTAACTGAAGGTATTTTAATTGTTTATTTCCAGATGGTATTCACCACTGCTGTTTTGGAGGACACCTTCAATGCATGGTATTTCTGTATCTTCACGTTTCAGAATCTATGGAGTTTCTCCATCATCCAAGTCATGGTTGTCCCAAAGACACTTATTTTTCAAGAGGCAACTGGATTTTCTGGTTTTTCTCTGAAGATGTATCGCTTCTCATCCAAAAAACTTCCCTTCTCAGAGCTAAAGAAGCTTCTTGGATGAGAAGCGAAACCTCTGCAAAGAAAAACCAGAAATTCCAGTTGCCTCTTGAAAAAGCACCTTCGGGACAAGGTGGGGAATTAAGCATTATTGCACTGCCATCGTGTAATATAATTTCCGAATAAATGTCTATGGAGATTCTCCATCATCCAGGTCATGGTTGTCCCAAAGGTGCTTTTTTCAGGAGGCAACTGGATTTTCTGGTTTTTCTCTGAAGACGTTTCGCTTCTCATCCAAGAAGCTTCTTCAGCTCTTTCCTGGCTGCCATTTTGCTCATTGTCTGTCTGCCTTCTGAGCAGGGGTGAAATCCAGAAGGTTCTGGAGAAATGGTAGTGGAAATTTTGAGTAGTTCGGAGAACTGGCAAATAGCACCTCTGGCTGGTCCCAGAGTGGAGTGGGAATGGGGATTTTGCAATATCCTTCCTCCAGGAGTAGGGAGGGAATGGGGATTTTGCAGTATCCTTCCCATGCCATGCCCACCAAGCCAAGCCAACCAAGACACACCACGCCCACCAAGCCACATCCATGGAACTGGTTGTAAAAAAATTTCAATTTCACCACTGCTTAACTTTACTGAGATAGATTACAGTAGAAGGATCTTGAAAGTTTGTGGTTTTCCTCCCTTCTCTCTTCTATCCCAGTAAAGAGTCACCACAATGTGTCTTCCTAATATTATCTCCTTTTCTGGGACTTAAGAAATGCTTTTGCCTTGCTTTTTTGGTAACAACTTTGGAATATTTCTTTCAAAGCAATCTTCATGTATTTCTTTCAATGTAGCAATCTCTACATTGTTTTTCTAGCTCGGGAATGAACTGCGGGGGCCTTCCTTTGGTGCTCTCTGAGTTTGGTTATTAGCATTGATAATGTTACCTAGTTGGGCAATGCAACGTCTGCAAGAAAACAACCAAACTCAAAGCGCACCAAGGACTTTGAGTCCAGATATACAACCCAGTTCCAATTTTAAGTCCAACAGCAAACATGCACACTTATTTATTTTAAAAGCTACTCTCCTCTGTTCAGTCCGGTTCCATTTTTCTATGCTATTTTTATATCTGTTATTCAAAATGCAGTTCAAGTATTTATTTTGTCCCACCGTCTGTGCTTCTTTTCTGCTAGTATAATAACCAGTTCAAATATTTTCTTCTGATTTATGTTTAGCTCCTAAAATTTACTTGTTTCATATAACTAACCAGAACAAAATGTGTAATTGTTGTTTACTATTCCTTAGAACAGATACTGTGCATAATATAAATTGTTCATCAGTCACCCTTCATGCTTGTATCTACTTAACATTCTAAATATTTCCTAAATATTTTTTTAAACAGTATCGGGATATATATATATTAAAAAGGGTAATTCACTCCTTTGTTGTGCTCCACAAAATATTTGTTTTTCCTAATGCATAAACAAGTGCCGTTTTTTCCCCCCTTTAATAATACTGAATCTCTCTCCTTATCTTACGTAATCTTATGGTTTCTAGATTTTAGTCTTCAACCTATTTTAATACAGCCTAATCAGGGGTGGGCTGCTGGGGGTTCGGGAGAACCTCTAGCTAAGATTCTGTGCAGTTCAGAGAACCCCCAAATCCCACTCCTGGCTGGCCCCTCCCCTCCTAAGAGTCCCCACACCGCCCGTTTTGGATGCAGGTAAGTGCAGGGCATGCGCAGAGGCTGAGGGCAAAAAACGGGCCTACCGGAAGTTTGGGAAGACCGGAAATCGGCCTGTTTCTGGCCTCCAGAGGGCCTCCCGAGCCTGGGGAAGCCGTTTTTGCCCTTCCAGAGGCTCGAGAAAAGCCTCTGGAGCCTGGGGAGGGCAAAAACTACCACCACCCCCGCTGTGGTGCAGGAAGATGACTAGGCCACACCCACCATGGCCACGCCCACCCAGCAACCGGGCAGAGAACCCCTTGCTAAAATTTTTGAAGCCCACCCCTGAGCCTAATCTCACATTAAATATTGAGAACAAAATCTTGAGCAATTCTAGATATTTCCAC
This sequence comes from Pantherophis guttatus, assembly GCF_059756535.1. Taxonomy (NCBI): domain Eukaryota; kingdom Metazoa; phylum Chordata; class Lepidosauria; order Squamata; family Colubridae; genus Pantherophis; species Pantherophis guttatus. The sequence goes on along the minus strand of NC_142076.1, from coordinate 13,300,893 downwards.
ATTTGAACGAGATCAAATGTGTCCCCTGCCCCCAGTAACTCCTGAGTCGGTCTTTGTCCCTACTATTTTGGACGTATTTAATTTACCTTTCCTCAGAATTGTTGGCTGACCTAGAGAACTGATATCGAGTCACCTCCATATTGAGAGAGAAGTCCCTTTTTCTTTCTCCGATACTCAAACTCTCCCTTCAGATGAGGAGCACTGGAAACAAAGAGAAATATCTGGATCATGTCAGTATCTCTGTGATGTCAGCAGGTGAGGTAACAGCCCTTGACTTTCAGTTGAAATTGGGGTTGCTATATATCCAGTGGTGGGCTGCTGCCGGTTTGGACCAGTTCGGGCGAACCGGTAGTGGTGACCTGCCGCCCACCCGCCCCGGCGCTATGCCATCCTATTTAGCAGCGTTTTTTAAGCCGGGCGCATGCGTGCAAGCCACATGTCTGAGCTAAGCACATGCGTGGAAGGCCGCTCACTTTTTTGGTGCTGGGCGAACCGGTTGTTACTTCATGTGCTGCCCACCTCTGTATACATCCCTTTCTTTCTCTGAGGAGTTGCTTCCATAGGGATAGATTTATACTCTGTTCCAGTGGTGGGTTGCTACCGGTTCGGGTGAATTGGTAGCGGCGGCGGGAGGCTCTACCCACCCGTCAAGACGTCATCAAATACGCTCTGTGCAAGCAGAGCGAACCAGTAGCAAAGGTAAGTGAAACCACCAATGCTCTGTTCCCATTCCTTTTTTCTGGCAATACAAAGTTTTCTTAGTTCTATTAGGACATTCATTTTTTTAAACACATCACCATCTTTTTGTTCCATCATTTGCTTACAAGAGTTGTGTGCACAGTTTCCTTCCTTCCTTCCTTCCTTCCTTCCTTCCTTCCTTCCTTCCTTCCTTCTTTTCCTTCCTCACAATAACCTAACAGTACATGAGCAACTCTTCAACCTTTAAGCAAAACACAAAATGAAAATGATGAGATCAATACAACTGTCAGGTTTAGAATAGTTTCAATGAAATCGGCAGGACTTAATTCGGTAATGGCTAATTGAATTTGTTAATTTCAACGTGCCCGCTAAATGTAGGGCAAAGTCTGGATTCCGCATTGTATATATGGAGGTTCAGAAACTTTCTTCTGTCTGTTCAGTCGCTCATCCCCACCCATCATTCATGCTCCTTTAGAGAAATTAAATACGACTTATAATAGTATAATACAATACTTAGATAGCTTATACGTTTCTTTGGATCTGGATGTACGGCCCATCCACTTTTCCATGGGATTAGAATATCCCCTTTTAAGAGACAGGAGTTGTTAAACAAACATCACAAATAACCAGCACATCTATTAACTTGTTTTATTTGACACACGACTTGCAAAAATTGCTGAGATATTTTTTTTTCCCCTTAGCTACAATCTTGCCACTATGTACAAAATATATGATAAATGTACTACACATATAAAAAATACAATATGCATTACGTATATACAGTACAATGTGCAAAACATGGCAAAAGTCGACGTATGGAATCGATCGTAGGAGGTGCAAACAGCAAATACAAAGGCATCGTGGTCTCTTTTACAAAGGCAATAAACCACCGGATGCTCGGCTCGCCAGCATGAGTTTTTCTTTCCTTTTAAAATAAGCTGTTTTAACGAGGCAACCTGTACAGACTGGTATCGATCTCCTTCTTTTCATAAAGTGAGATGCTAAGACATAATTGGGAGTATGAAAAGAAGAAGAGAAACACTCGTCATGCGAAGCACGATGTTTACCAAGCAAGCAATACAGTGGAATAAGAAACGTCTGACCACAGAGATCTGTGCTCATGTCTTAATTCAGTTTCACAATTTAAAAAAAAAAAAAGGGGGGGGGGAAAGGAGGAGTATTCCTATTATTCGATACTAAGACAGAAGCAACCTCAGAAATATCTACATCTTCAATATAAAATAAAGATCCCCCACCCCCCACAGGTAACATTTGGAGGACAGTGCAGAAAAACTTCTGTATTTCTTTCTTTCTTTTTTTTTCCTGGTAGATTTAAAAAAGAATAATAATTAGAGGGGTGTGCGGGCCTTGGTGAGAGAAGTGGAAACGCTTTGGTTCTTTCCTGGGCAATTTTCCAATGACCACTTCTTTAAGGCTCTGGATTTCTGAACCTGCAACGTCATGCAGAAACTGAGAAGAAAAAAAAATAAAGAAAGATACAAAATGCTGGTTTCTCGGTTTGCGTTATCAAAAACAACGAAGGCACAACAAGAAGCCTTCGGTTGCAATGGCACTTGCCAGATATTTTTTTATTTTATTTATTTTTTTAGGCTAGGACTATGTATTAGTTTAGATACATTCTGGCCTCGGCTGTAGGCAACACAGAGCTAAGAGACTTTCCAAGCTCAAATTAGATGTCCATATATTTGAAAACCCCTCTTAGGTTCTTCTTCGACGCGGCGCTACACAATTTGTTTGGAGATTGCAAACGTGATTCACGAAACAAATCACTTCCGTTTTTACAAGGTTATTTTTTCCTCCCGGTTTTTATAATCATGAAGAAATCATACATGTCCTGCTAACATAAGACTATAATTCACTGTACAATGGGGCCATGGAGAGGTCAAGAGCTGCCAATGATTGTGATTTCTTATCAAAAGGACAAGCAGTCTAAATTTATCAAAATGCAAAAGTCAATACAACCATACATTAGCTTTGCCTAACTACGTAGTTTGCTCATCCAGAAACAGGTGCAATCGCATTTCCGTATTCCAGTTCTAACGGAACTTTACGACGATTCGAATTTGAGAGCAACTCAATTCCAATGCAGCGTGTTAGGAATAGTTCCACCGACTATTGTAAGTGAGGTATAATCCAGCCAAAATAAAAACACTTTAGAATCCCGTGGATTACCTGGAGACTTAAAAGTACTTTGGCTTTATCGTAATTCGTGGGTCTACTAACTACTAACTTATTTTGTCCAGAAGTATGACAGAAATCCTTGACGATTTTCTGCTTTTCACAACAAAAAGCGGTTTGAAAGCGGTCTAAAAGAACAGGTTTTGGAGAGTGAGCCATTAAATATAAACCGATTCACTAATTGGTTCTGGAGTTATAGCTATGGTTATTTGAGTCATGTTTGTGTGTACAACATATATGCCTGCAGTGGAAAGCAAAGCAGGTTTACTCAGAAGTCAGTGCCAATAAAATAACGGAATTTATTTTCTTAGTCAAAGGACCCAAGATTGTCAACCAGAGGTGGGTTTCAGCAGGTTCTGACCAGTTCTGGAGAACCGGTAGTGGAAATTTTGAGTAGTTCGGAGAACCGGTAGTAAAAATTCTGACTGGCCCCGCCCCCATCTATTCTCTGCCTCCCAAGTCCCAGTTGATTGGGAGGAAATGGGGATTTTGCAGTAACCGACCCCTGGAGTGGGGATGGAATGGAGATTTTACAGTATCCTTTCCCTGCCATGCCCACCAAGTCACGCCCACCAAGCCACACACACAGAACTGGTAGTAAAAAAATTTGAAACCCACCACTGCTGTCAACCCACTTTTTTAAAAAAAATTGCTGTTGATGAATTAAGAATTTGAAGTAATTTTTAAAAAGAGAGGTTGATAAGAAACATTTTTATATTCTGTCCCTATTCGGCTACAAAAGGGCTTGAAAATGCCCACCCAAATAGATTTGTTAAGCAGATTTTTTTGCATGTATAAAAAAAACCTCCCAAGTTGAAAATCATAACCATGACATAAATTTTTCTCCGTGCACAATTGCAGAGATTTTATCCAATGTGTCTCTTAATCTCTAGTTTCTGAAAACAACGATCATTGAACTATCACATGGCATCATATATACAGGATTAGGAATAACATGCCATCTTGAAAGATCTCTATATTGGAGGAGATTGAAGAAATCTATATCCTTACAGCAGAAACTGGTACTAAAGTACCTCATTCTGCTTATTTGTTCTCTCTCTCTCTCTCTTTTCAAACATCAAGGAAAATATAACCAGAAATGAATTCCAGAAAATAGATAACTGTGGGGGTTTTTTTTGTCACAACTTCATCTAGCACAGGAAAGTGAGACTGGGATAAACAGATACATCTCCCTGATAAAGATATTTTTTTTCCCTGGGGTTTGCATACCTGCAAACAGCAAATCTAGCTATGCCTCTATAGTGAATTAATTTGCATTATGGAGAACGGTGCCATAGCCCTATCTTAAACTTACAACTTCGTCATCTCCATTGGACTTCTGAGCAATCATGTTTGACACTACATTGCAAGCATGTATATTCTGGACACAGAAGAACAGCTGGCAAAGAGACTTAGGTTGATTCTCCTGCAATAATCTTTGCTACTCTCTTCTTTCACTGTCCTAGAGAGAAGCAATAGTAGGCAACAAGTAGGTTTTCATTTTAGCTACTCTCCAAAATATGATCTTCCAGATGGTGTAACTGCAGGTGGGGATGATCCTGAAACTCCCGTGAGTGTGGACCGATCTCATAAATGAAAAAAAAAATAGAAGAAGAAGAAGAAGAAAAAAGCAGGCAATACTAAGCAAATGAGAAGCACGTAGCTGCAGTAAAATTGATATTTACTCAGAAGGCATGCTTAGTACTACTAAACAAATTCCAAGTGTTTTTTTTTTTTTTTGTGCAGAGAAAGGCGAGGCTAGCAGTGCAATTGGTAATCAAAGATAAGGAGCCAAATGTTCATCTTACCAAAAAAAAAATATATATCAAGTGTACAGAAATTACCCAAGCAATAATATATATGTCTGTATATATATATATATGTATATATGTATATAAATATAAAGAAACTGTTCACAAATATCAGGTTCACATACAGTTGGTAAAGATCGCATATCTCAGGTTGTCCGATTAAAAGCAAACCGAGATATGTTTCATGATAAAAGTTCTGCTTCGAAATGCACAGAAAAACAACACACGCTCTTAACCTAAAAATAAATAAGATTCCGTTATAAATGTTCATGATCCCTTAATGTTTGTTTGTTTGTTTGTTTTTCTTCCTAGAATGAAGCTTCACACTGCTTACCACACTTGGCTGCCTGGTTTTATTCCAGGCTGGGTTTGCATTCTCTGTCGTGCATGCTCCGATATGGCTTGAGTAGCACACTACGCATGAGGGCATTTGTGTAGCACGCCATCACACAATACTATTTTTTTAAAAAAAATTAAGCTCTATGTACATGCTCTCTGCAATGGCAGCCCAGTCAGTAAGAGGACCAAAAAAAAAAGCTTCCTACAAACTAACTGATGATTGTGGCCCCTTCTAAGCCAAAAGCACGAACTATTGCTTACAAGCTATAAGAAAGTACTTCTCAAACTGTGTGAATCAGGCTCCATAGACAGATCCTGGTAGGTTCCAGCTGGATTACACAGTGAGAGACGCACACCCGCATTCCCGGGAGAGGCTTTGTTAAAACCAGGCTGGGGACATGTTTTTAGAAGCTCCATGGATCCCGTGTCTTGCCTTCTACTCTGATACATGCTGCCTATACAGTATTGACATTTTAAAACGACGAAGGAGAAAGACCCTTGTTCAGTGTCAACAACAGGACTGACAATTAGAGGGGGCTGGGAGGATTCATTTACATTTGTGGGTGTTCAGGTAGGACCAATTTCGAAACCACTGAGATGCACCATGTATAACAGAAATATATTTAACGGTGTAAGTCAAGCCTAGCACATTTCTGTGACTCCTATGGAGACAAGGGAGATTAAGAAACTAGAAGCCTGATACTTCTGAGCTAATGAAACAGCTTTATATCAGCCTTTCCTGGTTTCTCCAGGGCCCTTTTCCTTGTTCTCTGTTTGCTCTGGGGTAGAATTCAAAAGAGAGAGGTATATATAGATAAGCACATCTTGCTGAAAAGGCAAATTGTCCCTTAAATCCAATGGTAGTTGGAGATGGAAAGTCAGATTAGCTAAGCATCCATATTGAAGCATAAAGATACAATCAAGAGATCCGCTCTTCTTTGGATTAAAACATCATATATGATGCATCTATGGAAATTATTCTAATTTTCAGCAATATAGAGCTCATATCTCATAGGTGTCCCTACTGAAGCCAGGACAGAGTATTAAATATCTTATTTCAAACTGATATACCGTATTTTTCGGAGTATAAGACGCACCAGAGCATAAAACGCACCTTAGTTTTTGGGGAGGAAAATAAGAAAAAAGCTGATTGGCAGGTGGATTGGCCTCCCTGAATACCCCCAATCAGCTGTTCCCAAAGGTGCATTTTAGCAACAGGTTCCTTGGTTGTGAGCTCTGTGCCTTGCTTTTTTTTCTGCCTCTGAAACTTCTGAAACTCTGTTTCAGAAAAAACTTTTTTTCTTGCCTCTGAAAGCTTCCGAATCAGCTTCAGAAAAAAAAGCCTCTGAAGCTGTGCTTGGGGGCTTCTTTTCTGAAGCTGTGCTTGGGGGCTTCTTTTCTGAAGCTTCGTTTCTGATGTTTTTTTCAGCCTCTGAAACCTCCGTTTGAGAAGCTGGGCGGGGCTACATTCGGAGTATAAGACACACCCAGATTTTCTCCCTCTTTTTTGGGGGGGAAGAGGTGCATCTTATACTCCGAAAAATACGGTATGTGGGAGAAAAATATATTTAGTGGAAGATTATTCTCCCTCAAAGGATGGGGAAATGGAATGGTAAAGGTGAAAATACTTACTTTCTCTCAAAGTCATTTCATACTGTCTGGCTGAAAACACTCCTAGCTCTAGGCTAAAATCACAAAGAAAGTTTAGTGTAGTTGTTTGAATAACAGCATATGATAGCTCTAAAATAAAAATGCAAAATGGCACAAGAATAATTGTTCCAAACAAGGATCCCAAACTGACGTTTAGGGGGAAGTTGTCGATGTTTTTGGTTTTGGCCTGGCGCTACCTTGACACCAGCAAACAGTTCCTAAAATATCAAAGCTCGCCTCGACAATGAAGCCAACCCGAATTGGCATCTTCACAGTTATGGCTTTCAGGAGAAAACAAAACGGCAAAATATGCACTGCAAATACACAGCCGGCTCAAAATACTGCCTATTGGATAATAAAACACTAAAACAAAACATTGCTTGACGGGGCCGGATTAGTTCTCCTTGAATCAATGACAATTCTATGGGATTCCTAAGAGCACAAGCAAAAAAAAAAAAAGAACTAAATTCCCCTGCAGAACTAAGTACTGTTCTAACGAGAAACGATCCAAATTCTGACCAGGTTCTGTTTTTCCCAAAAATCGAATTCATCTGGTTCTGTGGAATGAAAAGAGAACTTTGCCTTAAAAAAATCCGATTGAGCAATCTCGTGGAAGTGCTTCCCCCTTGGCAGCTTCGTTTGTGTATGGACTTTCAACCCCACCCCCAGAATTCTGTCAAGGGTGATGCTCACTGCAGAATTCCGGGACTGATTGGGAGTCTACATACCTGGAAATTGCCAAGGTTGGGAAACACTACTGCGGAAGGATTTTTTTTTTTTTCTTTAAATTTCTTCATGATTAAAAAGACAGCTAGCTGAGCTTTACAAACAGAAGTTGAGACCTGTCGTTTACAGGGTTTGATTTTTTTTTTTTTAAATCTCCACCTTCGAGAGAAAGAAAGAAAAAATATATAGGCTATGGTGCAACATTGGGAAAGATTTTGAATAGCTCTGATGGTGTTCAAAAGTAGTGAATGTTGAAGGGATTTTTTTTCCTTGTCAATTTTTCAAGCCAGCTCTATGCTTTGCAGGCAGAAATTCCTGGCATATAGGCAGCGGTGGGAAGCAAATAATTTAACAACCGGTTCTCTGCCCTAATGATCACCTGGGTAGGCGTGGCTCGGTGGTCATGTGACTGTGTGGGCATGGCCAACTCAACATCACTCAGGTCGATGGGCGCTTCGCTTTAGCTGTCACAATGTAATAAGGGTTAACCAGAGAGGCAGTTTCTGTAAGCAGGGCAATAAAGATTAGGCTAGAAACAACACCAGAATGTTGTAATTCCTTACAGGATTAGCCCTGCAAAGTGGGAAAAAACAAAATAAGATTTCTTCCAACAACCGGTTCTCCCGGATAGGTGCTAACCGGCTGAATCCCACCACTGCATATAGGGTATCCAAAGGACATCAAGCTATTCGTGCTGTGAAATTCTGGAGTTCTGCAACTGTCTGTTGGGAAGCAATAGGGGATGTCATTTTGGATAGAACTGATTCAAATTGTTATATGGGTGATGGCACTCATTAATGCATATATGATTTAAATAAATAAGTAGGAAATTCTAAAAAGTTTTAGAACATCCTGACTATGGAGGTAGAATGAACACACTGGAATACAAAAGTCCACAGCTCTGCTTGCTTTTGTCAAATCTAGGAAAGGAGCATTGCCAGCTCTGTTGGGTTAGGTGTGCAACTTCACAATTTATGCACAAAAGGGATGGGGGCTTGCATTGTAATGGCATGACATTGCTTTTGTCAGACAGAATTTTTGCCCTTTATGTTTTTTTTTCACAGCAGTTTTAAATTGCAGGCTTCGCTTAAAAGATGATGCTAGTTTCAAAATAGATTTGTGTGTGTGTGTATTCTATATAGAGAATATATATTCATTCTATTAATTTTAAACTGTGAAACTTAATTCATAATCCATAGGGTGGATGAACTGGAAAAAAAAAAACCTAATCAGGAGCAATGCTCCATAATCCAGTTAGCAATTTTTACTGTATTAACCGGTCATCCACAATTTAAAGTTTAATGGTGTTTTTTAATTTTTTTCTTTAAAAATGGGATTTCAATTATTTTCTAAATAATGACATACTAAAAAAAACATAATCTCCCTGACATTTTAGATCCCATTTTTTCTTATTTATATTATTTGTCTGTTACTCCTCTATTCTTTTTATGTGCCCCTTAATTTTCTTGGTTCATGTTTCTTTTTTTCAAAAGGGCTTAATAAATTTTAAAAGAGAGCAGCTCTCCTGTAATAGATATACCTTTATTATTTTTAATGCCATAGGGTACCTACTAAACCAAATTGATGGGAACACCAGACTGAAAAAGAAAACATTGATTTTAAGTGCTTTAAATATTTTAAGCTGACAACTGATGTCCCCCAAACACTGGGGCGGGGAAAGTGTGAGAAATATTTTTCCCAATATGCACCTGTTCCTGCATACCCTCTGCACAAATTAAATAAAAGTTTTACCCTGAATTTAACTGATTATTACGCGTGATAACGATGCCAATTTACAAAGGTTTGCCATTGCCAATAACTGTCGGGGGGGGGGGGGGGGGCTTCCTTTATTTTTTCTTTCAGCTACTGCACACAGATAGTCCCCCTTTTCATACATGAAAGAATAGAAGATAACATTTCCCTAATGGCACACTTTCTGTCTGCAGGTTATACGATTATTTGTATCACACACACACACACACAAATGTCAAAGCTAACCGAAAGCACCTTTTTAATGTATCAAAGACTTTTCTTTTTTCAAGTAATATGGTCGGTTTAAAGCTGAAATTCTATGCATTCTTATATGAGAAAGAGCTGCTCTGAATAGAACAGCAAACTTATTTCTGAATAAAGATGCATAGGGTTTAGCAGGCTCCACAAATAAACGTGGCAAGTCAAAAAAAGGAAACACCTGCTCGTCTTTTAAAAGAATTGACTAGCGAGAGAAAAGAGCTTTTTAAGTCATGAAGAAATCTAAACAGTGTCTAGTTTCATCCTTTTATATAAAATCCCATTGGTTTTTAGCTCAGTCAAAAGCTTTCTCACCATGTAACTCAAAGCTTTGTTTGAGAGTGTCCACAGAGACCGAAAGGTGCTACGGCATTGTTCTTAAGCCAAACAGTTTGCTCTCAACGTGCCCACTCACCTGAATCGTTGCTCGTGACACATTCTCATAAGCTTACAGTAATCACAATCTTTTCTCGTTGGAACATTCTTAATCTTTTTTTTTTAAAACCTTGTGCTCTGTGATTTCTTTCTTTTTCTTTTTAAATCCCTAAGATAATTATATAGAGATGAGCTTGAAAACAAAAGGAAAGTGAAACAATGGACCTTATTGTTAAGTGGAGCTTTTAAAAACGTGGTCGAGTCCGGTTTGGACTTTTTCAGTTTAATCCCACTGCAACTGCAGATCTTGTGGATCAAGGAAATCTGTTGAAAACATGCTGGGAGCTGTCGAGCTGAGCGGCGTCAATCCCGATGAAGCATTTGGCATGGTGAGGTCTAGCCACTCCATATTGTCTAAATTTGGGTCTGGGAGGTCGAGGGATAAACATGAGCTGGGGGTGAACTGCGAGTCAGAGGTCTCCATTGGGGAGTGAGAGTGATCTAGTATCCCAGAATGATTAAGGAGGTCATTCTGTAGATCTTCAATGACTGAGAAAGGTTCTTTGTCCTCGTTACTGCCTGTCAGGTGAGGCATCCCGTTTCCTGAGGGTAGAGTGCCTTCCAGAAGAGCTTCCAATTGGTTCTCCAGAGATAAGGAGAAATTGCTCGTTGGTTCTAAGGAGAGAGGAGGGGCCATTTGGACTTGTGGGGGTGGACGTGACACTACGGTGTTGACTGGCATTGTAGTGATGTTGGCGGTCACTGGCCTCATTTTGGAAATCAGAGAAGGTTCCTCCTTCATAGGCATAGAGATCTCTGCAGAAAGATAATGGCAGATTTATCTTTTTTATTTTTTTATCCAGCCTTTATTGTTTTTATTAAATACTTAATGCTCCTTCTTCCTCCTATTTTCTCCACAACAACCGCCCTGTGATGTGGGCTGGGCTGAAAGAGAGGGACTTGCCGAAAAGTCATTCAACCAACTTTCATACCTAAGGTAAGACTAGAACTCATTGTCTTCTGATGATTGGCCCAAAGTCACCCAGCTGGTTTTCAGGCCTAAGGCGGGACTAGAACTCACAGTCTCCTAGCGATTGTCCCAAAGTCATCCAGCAAGTTTTCATGCCTAAAGTTGAAACTAGAACTTATGTCTCCTGGTTTCTAGCCTGATGCCTTAACCACTAGACCAAACCAGCTCTATATTTCACTGAATCCATAAAATAAAAAAGAAAGAACTCACTTCAGTGGATTGCTTTAACGAAATACATTTTAACCAAATACATTTTTGACTCAGTGACCTTTCATTACTTTTAAGTCCCTGAGTCAATTTTTACTCCTGAACTTTGTTATAAATAACTTACAAGACAACATCAGACCAACAATATCAGTACAAAAGGGATTATTATTTTGTGGCAAGCTTTTTCTTACAAGGGAAACCATTTAGGACTGTAACCCATGAACTAAAATGGCTTTTTGTTTATTATTAAACAGATAACCATTTCAGTGAATCAAGTATTTCAATTTTTTTCAGCCTAGGTCCACGGACCACTATAATGACTGAATGGGCACAAGTTCTCTACTCAGAACAGCAGATTAAAAAAATGATTGACTGGATCAGGGAAACACAGTGTAATTACCCCTCCATTTGCCCGTTAAAGAATTATCAATAATCATTTGATCTATGACAGAGATTGGGAGCAAGCCAAACTGAGATGGGTTTTGAGATTATTACTTATACCATCAATGATGAACACAGAGATAATAAACTGGATTTTCTGTGTTGAATAACAAACAACAAAACTGGTACTGTTATAATCCTAAAATGCAACTCTTTGAGAGCTGGCCAAAGAAACCAGAAGCTTTGTTTGACCTTTGGTTAGCATTACAACGGACTCAGGATGCCCATTTTGCTGTTTTCCTCACAAGGCTGAATCAAAAAACAAGTTTTATCCCCGGCTTCAGATTCTGATCTTTCAGGAAACTAACCATCCAGGTTAGTTCCCGATTCAGATGTTACATGAATCCACGACTGGAGGTTTCATACTCTTGCTTAAATCACTTCTCCTGGCCAGCATGAATTGCCATGTTTGATCTTTCTGACTCAGCCAAAACACTGCAAGATTCCAAAACGGTCCATCTACAGATGTTCATAGCTAGTCGATCCAGCCACAGAAACATTTTGAAAACCTCTGGCCTTCAGCCTGCCTGTTACATTCAAAACACGATGGCTTGGCTAGATCACTGGTTACCACTTCCAGTTCAAATGATTCACTTTCAGAAACTGCCAAAATGCCCCTGGAACGATATGATTTAGGAGGAGGTTTGGCATGGTCCAGAGGGAACAATGTTCTGTTCCTGGATTAATTTTGCACTTCTATAAATTCTGTCCAAGTTGTTCCACCATTAAAATAAAAGCAATAGATTCCATTTCTTATTCCTTAGAACACTCCTAAGGTGGTCCTCTAGATCAGGGGTCTCCAACCTTGGCAACTTTAAGACCTGTGGACTTCAACTCCCAGAATTCCTCAGCCAGCTTTGGCTTCTTAAAGTTGCCAAGGTTGGAGACCCCTGATCTAGATTAAAGATGTTCAAAAATCAATTCCTCAAATACAGGTAGTCCTTGACTTATTATGAACACAATTGACCCCAAAATTTCTATTGATAAGTGAGACATTTGTTAAATGAGTTTTGCCCCCATTTTAAGACATTTCTTGCCACAGTTGTTAAGTGAATGACTGCAGTTGTTAAGGTAGAAACCTGGTTGTTAAGTGAATCTGGCTTCCCCATGGACTTTTGCTCATCAGAAGGTGCCAAGAGGTGATCCCATGACCTTGGGAAACTGCAACCGTCATAAATACGAGTCGGTTGCTATGTGTCTGAATTTTGACCACCGCGGGGATGCCACAGTGGTCGTAAGTGTGAAAAACGGTCATAAGTCACTTTTTTCAGTGCCCTTGTAACTTTGTATGATCATTAAATGAACTGTTGTAAATTGAGTCACGTGTTCTATTTCGGTGCATCTTACCTCCGCTCTTAATGAGGATATCAAAAAGATCATCCATCTGCTGGCTGTGGGCACTGGAAATCTGTTAACGAAGGGAAAAAAATATTGTTTATTTTACCATATCATTTCCCAAAGGACAAACATGATTGGTATTCTAGGATAGGTTGGGATCATTAAAAAACATAGTGGTGTATTCTATGTTTGTATTTAAGATATAAATATACAGAAAATCCCACTAACTCCTGAAGAATTAACAATCTGATACGTATGTATCTATATTAATGTATTAGACAGCCAAGGAGATATTGCCGATTCGAGATTAATTGCTAAGAATTATTTCTGTTAAAGCTGAAGTCCAAATACAGACTTAATTAGAAATAGGCCTCACTGAATTCAATTGGAGTAAATATGAAATACGTTCACAAAACACATTTCTGAGAAATATGTTTGCAAAACAGACTTTCTGAGAAAAACCGGTCTGATAGTGTACAAAAGAGGTGTACTATATAACAGGTAGTAGAAATCAAAATAAAAGGACACAGCGAGGAACATCTGTTCAAATGCATGTTCATCACAGCATTTGTTATACAGAAAAAGAGCAGCAAAGCATTTCCCCTGCTAGCTAGTTACACAGGTAAGCTGCTTTTCTGCAGTGGATGTCCAGGTGCATTGACCTTTGCCCCAAATTTTCATATTTGTCTGTCTTGTGGAATTACTGAAGGAAAGTTCATACCACTGGATGACCATGGATCATCATGCCATGGATGAAACATTCTCAATCTATTCTTCTTCTTGTGCCATACCCGTCATCGGACGTTGGCCATCATGTTGGCGATCCTATTTTGATCGACAGCCGCACAAAAAAGGGCTGCTGAGTTTTGTCCAAAGCAGATTTCGAAGCCATGATGTTGTTCTTCTGCCTGGACCTCGTTTGCCTTCAATTTTTTCCTTTGAGGATTAAGTGAAGTATGCCATATTTTTCCAGGTGTCGCATCACATGTCCAAAATATTTTAACTTTTGCTTGTTGATGGTTTTGATGATTTCCCTTGGCCTTCCCAGGCAGTATCTCTCATCCATGCTTGTTCCCAATAATATCTATTGACTGCAAGACTTTATCTTGCTAGTAAATTCATACTGGCATCCTTAACGTTAAGTCAACCCATATCCCAAACAGGAAAACACCCCTATCTGAAAGCTTCACTGATCTTTTAATGGAACAAAGTAATTGAGAATAGTATTTGACTCAAAGTTGACTCAGCCTTCCATCCTTCCGAGGTACGTAAAATGAGGACCCGGATTGTGGGGGCAATAAATTGACTTTGTATAAAAAAGAACACCACTGGGGGGGGGGGGGGCAAAAGCCCTACTAAGCAGGTATATACAAAAGTATGAAGGCTATTGCTTAACACATTGTAAGCCGCCCTGAGTCTCTGGAGAAGGGCGGCATATAAATCAAACCAATAAACAAACAAACAAACAAATAAATATTTAGACTAATTGTACCAAAAAAAGGGGCTTCTTTTTTGAGTTGGCTTTTTATTTCATACAGCCCCTTTAATTTCAGAATTGGTTATGTAGCTGCCCAGCCGGTTGCTTGTAATTTTTAGTCTAAGCAGAAAGATCAGAAGGAGGGAGCAAAGGAAAAAACAAGAATTAAAAGAAAAACAAGAGGTACAAAGCTTTAAAATACTTTTGTAAAGAAAATGGAGTTAAATTCTCTTTTAACTGGCAAACTCAATTTAATAATTCCAGCTCAGCTGGTGGTTTTAGCAAAACTTGGCAGGTTCTTCACCAGCGTTAAGGAGAGAAGGAGGAGAAACTTAAAAGTAGTTGGATCAACAAAGTCAGACAAAATACAATTTCTCCTGTACTGAACCTAACGGCAGCATCTGTCATGAACTGCCAGGGTAGAACCAATATCTGGCTTCCTTCCCCTCCCAACTAGCTGATCTATAAAGAAAGCTCCTCATTCTCTTTGATCCTTGACAACCTTGTTAAAACAGCCATTGCCAAACTGGCTGGCTGAGGCTGTTAAAAAGTCATATTCCATCAACTACAGTCATGAGTAAGCAGGTATTTTATCTTGTCACAGATGCCCTGTCCTTAAACGACCTTGCTTCCCCCCACCCCCACAACACATTTTTTGGTCTCCCTTACAAAGAAAACTCTTTGGGTTTTTTCCCCCCCCCCTGATGAAGGATTAGTTGAGCCAAACCCCAATTCCATGGTTTGGCATGGCTATCTTTCGCCTGCCCTCTGAGGGAATGTTGACATGGCGGACATTCTGGAAACCTGATTCGCTTTAAGATTTTGGGAAAATTGCAATTTCGCATCTTCGCGGGTTGTTGTTTTTTTCTCCAGGACTGAGCAGCAATGTCTACTTGAAGTTAGAGCAAATGGAAGGGCTCACATCACATCTCTTTTATCGACTCCTTAATGAAGCTGGGTGCCTCAATAAGACATGTTAGAATAAATAAACGGGTCTGCCGTTCGCTTACTTCTCGTTGAGAAGACTGCAGGCTGCGCGTCTGTTTGATGGCTTCTTCGTAACGTGGAGGGTCTTTCGTTTTGGTTCCTGAACTGCTGAACAAGGACTGTTGCAAAAGGTATTGCTGGGACTGAGCCGGGGAAGGTGGCTGCCAAAAAAAATGGATTTTAGTTAACAAACCAATGTGGCAGCAAACAGATTTTAAATAATGTTTTTTAAAGAGACCCCCAACTCTCCTTTTTTATTTGCTTACGACGATAAGAGGGCATATTTATCTTGCTTTATCATTAAAAGCTATCTCACATCAAGGAGATAATGTATTATAATATTTTATTAAAAGAGTGAAGGGGGGGAACACAATACTCTACTTCTCTTCTAAGGTAAGGTATGAGATCTGCAACAAGCAGACACATGGAAGGAGATTCCAACGCATCAGGGGTTTGTTATGAGTACCATAATCTCTTTCCGTTCCATCCTGAGGCTTGATCAAAACAGCTTCTACTGCAAACAGGGGTGGGCTTCAGATCCTTCAGCAACGGGTTCGCTGCCCCGTTGCTGGGTACATGTGGCCATGGTGGGCATGGCCTAGTCAGCCGCCTGCACCATGGCAGAGGGGTGGGGTGTTTTTCGCCCTCCCCAGGCTCTGGAGGCTTTCTTTGAGCCTCCGGGAGGGCAAAAACTGCTTCCTCCGGGGTCTGGAGGCCGGAAACAGGCCCGTTTCTGGATTTCCGGAATCTCTGGGCGGCCCGTTTTTTGCCCTCCCAGACCCTCTGCACGGCCCCTGCACTTACCTGGAATGATGAACGGGCCGCGTGGAGACTCCTGGGAGGTGAGATGAGGGGTGGGCGTGGCCAGCCAGGGGTAACATTTGGGGGTTCGTCGAACCCCGGTGATCCTTGGCTAGAGGATTGCCCGAACCCTGCCGAACCCCCAGGAGCCCACCCCTGACTGCAACATTCTCAAAAGGAAGATGTTTTTTTTCTCTCCAAACCTGAATGCTATGTGGAGGACGATTTAACTGGCAAGTTAACTCCTCCTTCCCTGAGCACTGCAAAGGCTTCAAATTATCTGCTGTCCTACCCACTTTTCTGCTTTCGAGTCACTCTTGACTCCTGGCACACTAGAGGAACAAGTCCCTGTGGTTCTCTTGCAATATTTCTCTGAAGTGTTTTGCCATTGCCTCTTTCCTAGGGCTGAGAGGGCACAACTGATCCAAAATCACCAGTGGATTAAACCAGGATTCCCTGTTCTTGCTTCAGCGCTTGAATATCAACACCAAACAGTCTCTTATATGTCCTACGTTAGACATTAAGAATAGAACCCACAGCAGCTTTTCCCAACTATTAAGAGAGACGTGGTGGCACAGTGGCTAGAATGCAACTCTGTTCATAATCTGCAGTTCGATCCTGACCAAACTCAAGGTTGACTCAGCCTTCCATCCTTCCAAGGTCGGTAAAATGAGGACCCAGATGGGTTGGGGGCAATATGCCGACTCTGTAAACCCCTTAGAGAGGGCTGTAAAGCGGTATATAAGTCTAAATGCTATTGCTATTCTAAGAGTGCAAAACACTTGTATGTACATGGGAGAGCTTTGAGGTCTGTGACAATGCCTACCTCTAGCACATGGTCCCTACAACGTGAGCTAGAACAAGATGCATCCCCTGGGCTTAAGGGGTAATCACCAACACTCCGAAGAGGTGTGCTGTGATCATCCTAGATGGGCTGTCTCAAGCCTTCGAGCAATGCTCTTTTGGCGGGACAGGCCTCTGCAATGGAGAACAAGCTTTACCTTCTGAAGAGGATTTGGTCCATTATGCACTAAGGGTGCTTGGTTCCCTGAGTGAGGCGTCGTATTTGATGCTGGCTTAAACAAAGGTTGCTGAAGGTTTGTAGCAGGCGGATTCTGATAGGAAAATACTGTGTTAGGTGAGGTAGGAGGGAATACCTGTAAAAACAAAATGCAATGTTGAACAAACCCTATATTAAAATCTTTAAACTAAAATATGCAGGGTTGATTAGCAACCGCTAATATTTGTAGCATAATAATAAAACTTAAATTGAGTTCAATCAATCCAGAAAAGAATCCAAGTACTTTCCTTAAGAAGTCCCAAAGGTGGATGGTGGGGAATAGAAAAATGGAAATCCAATCAGAGCTGAAGAAGCTTCTTGGATGAGAAGCAAAACGTCTTCAAAGAAAAACAAGGAAGCCCAGTTGCCTCTTGAAAAAGCACCTTTGGGACAACCATGCACTGTGAAGCAGTATCTAAGTCTTATTGCTGTTACCCACCCTCCCTCCCTCCCTCCCTCCCTCCCTCCCTCCCTCCCTTCCATGATGTGCAGTGGTTAGAATGCAGAATTGCAGGCTAACTCTGCCAACAACCAGCAGTTTGATCCTGACTGGCTCAAAGTTGACGCAGCATTTCATCCTTCCAAGGTGGGTACAATGAGACCCAGCTTGTTGGGGGCAAGAGGCTGACTCTGTAAATGGCTTAGAGAGGGCTATGAAGCACTGTGAAGCGGTATATGAGTCTAAGTGCTAAATCTACATGTTTATTATTCCATCGTGGATCTTGTTTTATTGAAGAGCGACTGTACAAGCCCACGCAAGTAATAGAATACAGAACTTTAGCTACAGGATATAATCCCTTTGTACGTAAACCTTCACCAACCTTTCTGTTCTCTGAGGTTTGGCCAGCTGCATGCTGTGGAGAAGCATTTTGTTTGGGGGCTGACATGTGCATCTGTGGTACTTTGGGGACCAAACTAGAAGTAGATACTTGTGTGATGGTTGGAATACCAGCTTGTGTTTGAACCTAGAGGATAAAAAGAAACGGCTTCAATTCAACTTGCTGGATGCAGAAGACAACTGCAATAACGTCAAGGCAACCAAGATGCATTATTTTCCAAACTCAGTCTATTTTAAATGGAAAAAAAAATGCAGGAGTTCTACAGGGGAGGTGTCAGCGCTTCAACGCTGGCATAGAGAGCAGAGGAGAAAGAGATAAGCTCTGAACTTTTGCCTGCTAAATCCCTTTGAAGTCGGGTTGTCGTGGAAATGAGGAGAGGGGGACATTCCTGGGAAATGACGAGACAAGAAGTCTGAAGAATGACTTGGAAGATAGCCAATGAGAAGCAGAGATTTGGGGATCGGAAAGGGAGGGATTGGGGGGCAAAAGGTCAGTCTTGTCCGCATCGAGTCATGATCCGGTGGCTGTGCTCAATTAAAGAAAAGATTTCCTTAAAGATTGGCAGTTTGGAAATTCATTTATTTTGAGATAGCATCGAAGTCTGACAAAAATTTTAGCAAGGGGCTCTCTGTCCGGTTGCTGGGTGGGCGTGGCCATGGTTGGCATGGCTTAGTCGGCCTCCTGCACCATGGCAGGGGGGGGCATTTTTGCCCTCCCCAGGCTCCAGAGACTTTCCCTGAGCCTCCAGGAGGGCAAAACAGCCTCACCGGGCTCTAGAGGCTGGAAACGGGCCTCCGGTAGGCCCGTTTTCCGCCTTCCCGGAGTCTCCTTGCGCGCCTGCACTTACCTGCATCCAAAAGAGGCTGCGTGAGGACTCCTGGGAGGGGCAGAGTGGGCGGGGCCAGCCAGGAGTGGGATTTGAGGGTTCTCCGAACTGCACAGAATCTTAGCTAGAGGTTCTCCCGAACCCTTGCGAACCCCCAGCAGCCCACACCTGGACTTCTACCATATTTAAGCCCCTCTGAAATTTCTACACAAAACTGTAAGGAACAAAATGGATTAGTTATGCATCAGCTACAATATACTACCATCTGGTGAACTGGACAAATGAGGATGCCATAATAACCTCCAGCAGCTTAAATTCAAAGGGAAATTTTATCATATGGAAAGCGTGTGTGTGCATGGACAAGTATTGCCTTATGATGACAAGACACTTTTTTAGGGATAACAGAAATAAAAGTATAGCCAAAACCAGGCACCTGTTTAATATGTTAATTGGACAAGAACTTTTTTTTTTTTAGATCAAAGTTAAGCATTTGAATTTTTTCTCGCTAACTATTTGCCCTAGAAAATAGCGATAGTTTAGGGTTTAGGTAACCCCAGTCCCATTTAGATTACACCTATTAGATACCCTGTTACTATTTCAGCCCCAATGTCATAACGCTTCATTGGAAAAGGTAGAAGAATTGAGCTTATGGTATTGTCAGTTTCCAACTCATTACAAGAATCTGTAATTTCTTTGAAAATGAAGGGACACAAAAGCATCCTCAATTGCATTCATTTATGCCCTCATAACTGTTCCTCCTTAGACCATACTGGAGATAATCTGAAGGCCCAACAGGTCTATAGGGAGTTGTTTAATACCTAATTCCATGAGACAGCATGTTCCACCAGCTATTCACAATCATGCATGTTTCTGCCAAGGGGATACTAAGAGCCACAGTGGGGCAGTGGTTAGAGTGAAGTACTGCAAGCTACTTCTGCTGACTGCTGGCTGACTGCAATTTCGCAGTTCGAATCTCACCGGGTTCAAGGTTGACTCGGCCTTCCAATCCTTCCGAGGCCGGTAAAACGAGGACCCAAATTGTTGGGGGCAAGAGGCTGACTCTGTAAACCGCTTAGAGAGGGCTGTAAAAGCACTGTGAAGCGGTATATATAAGTCTAAGTGCTATTGCTATTAGGAGCCACAGTGGCGCAGTGGTTAGAATGCAGTATTGCAGGCTAACTCTTCCCACTGCCAGCATTTCGATCCTGATTGGCTCAAGGTTGACTCAGCCGTCCATTCTTCCGAGGCCGGTAAAATGAGGGCCCAGATTGTTGGGGGGCAATAGGCTGACTCTGTAAAACCTCTTAGAGAGGGCTGTAAAAAGCACTGTGAAGCGGTATATATAAGTCTAAGTGCTACTGATATTGCTGCTATATTAAAGCATGATTAATTTGCCTTCGGAACTAGAATCCCAAACCCCTCGATCTGTTTTTCACAAAACATAGCAGGAAGCTTCCAGCTTCATCCATGTATGTAACCTGGGGAGTAAAAGCTATAGCATTATTTCAAGTTGCATTCACAAATGTCTCCTTGACTAGTAGTGGCCATCGGATTAAGGTTGACCGCAGATGTTACCTGGATGTTGCTCACAGGCAGTTGCACCGAAGTGGCTGAATTTGGACCCTGGAGGGAGAGTGGCAGGAGCAGCTGGGCACCCCCCGAGGCAGCCAGCAGAGCTTGAGGATGAGCAACGACCGCCGTTTGGGGCTGTCTCTGTGAACTTACATAGAACTGAGATATGACATTCTGCGGCTCAGCTTGGGCCAAAGGTAACTCTTGCTTGATAACCACGGCCTTTTTGGCAATTAGATTTTGGATCTCTGCTGAGCTGGGCTGCCCTAAAGCATGGCTGGCATCAGAGACCAACTGCCTTGCTTCAGCACTGTCTGCCATGGTGCTTTCTTCTTTCACAGAAGAGCTATTACGCTGAGGATTCAAAGTCATTGGCGTATTAGAAGCAGAAGGTTGGGCCTGCTGCTGCTGATGATGATGACTTCTCTTCTCGACCTCCAGTTGCATCTTCAGCACTTCCACCAGCTTCTGTTCTTGTTCCAGTTTTCTTTTGAGCTCTTCGATCTGCTTCTCTTTCTCTTGAAGCTTGCGGTCCTTCTCGGTGGCGTCCAGGTCCATGCCGGATGCGTTCCCGCCGTCTTCGTGTGCGGCTGCTCGAAGAGGGGAAGCGCTTGGGAACTGCGATGGAGACATCATGGTCATGATTTCCGTCAAAGTATCAGCCATGTTGGCATCGTCGGTTCCGAGACTGGACTGTTCCGAAGGAGAAGGGGAAATGGGCAGAGGGGAGCCCAAGTGTTCCAGGGGTCCTATTTTGCTGCCGGTTCCAACAACAGGTGCTGTTTCTGAAGAGGTATTGGGAGCAGAATTAACTGCTGGCTTATTTAATGGCGCAGCAGGGAACGGTGTAGTGCCTTCTCCAGGTTTATTGGTTCCATTACTGGAAGCAGTTCCGGCCACTGTATTACTTGTGCCAACGGAATTATTGTTAAGATCCTGATAGGGTTTCAGACGCTCAATGAGATCCATTTTAGTTCCAGACACAGGCAATCCTCTTAGCTTTAATTCCATTTTCAGTTCAGCTACCTGAAGTGGAGGGGAGGGAAGAGGGGAGGAGACAGTGATTTTTAAAAGAGAAATGAAGTCCCTCGAATGAAGCAATCCAATGAAGGAATTGCCACCATCAGATGCAAAAACACCAGCAATGTATTATTTGCTTAAATCCTGCAGAATAAAACCGGAAAGTATAATGTGCCCTGAATAATGGGCGTGAAATATTAAAATTACTAGAAGCAATGGAGCCTTGTGGATCCTGCCTAAACAAAATATTCAAACTCAAACTCATGGAAGTTTGAGACTTCCATGCATCTATATCTGTATATCTCTGCCTCTGTATACATCCTACAATCATGCTGATGGACAAGCTGGTACAGTAAGTTGCCTGCAGAGCTCTTGAGTTCTGGGCTGGATAATGTTTAATTTTCATTGCATTTTGAAATAATGTGTTTTTCAAGTACCTTCAACTCTGCATATATTTGGAAGCCAAGAAGAAAAACAGGTAATTCTTGGTTGAATAGTTAGGGAGGGAGAGAGGGAGGGAGGGAGGGAAGGGAGGGAGGAAGGAAGGAAGGAGTCATGCAGGCAAAGGATAAGACTTTGTTTCTGAACCTTGGCAACCTGACGTTGTGTGGACTTCAGCTCCCAGAATTCCCCTGTCAGCTGCTGAAAATATCATTATAAATATAATCTCTGCAGTCGAGAGAAGAGGCAGCCATGCAGACAACAGCGTTAATTTGTGCAGTTGCCCAAAGACTTCTGTAGATAATGTAGTAGCCCTATACAGTCCTTGCAGTTTGCTTATTTACAGTGTTAACTGGATGTGTTCACAGTTGTGGGATTTCAGCTATATGTTAAAGATGGAGTAGAAATATAAAAAAATGGCAATCTTTTTATGCTTTAGCATTTCTGCAGAAGCCTACAGTCCATTAGCTTCACTTCTTTCTGCTGTAATTAATTCGAGCAGGATACCAGATCCCTCTAAAACAAACAAACAAACATTCATGTAAAGCCACACGAATAAGACTAATTATTTCTTTGGGGTTATGGCTGGGCTAGAAATAAAAATACCATTTTAATAATTACCGTATTTTTCAGACTATAAGATGCACTTTTTTGTCTTCCAAAAGGGGGTGAAAATGTCTGTGCATCTTACAGACCGAATATTGCCAAAGCCCCGCCCACCCACCAGCTGTTTTTTGGCCTCTGCGCACTCCATTTCCGGGCCTTTTTCTGACCTTTTTTGGGGGGGGGGGCTGTTTTTTAGGCTTTTTTCAGCCCCTTTTTTTTGGGGGGAAAAAAAACAGGCCAAAAAAAGCTTCAAAAACGGGATGAAAAAAGCCTCAAAAACAGGCCAAAAAGGCCAAAAAATGAGCCGAAAAAAGCCTCAAAAACGAGCTGAAAAAAGCTCTGAAAATGGGCCGAAAAAAGGGCCAAAATTGGGTGCATGGAGGTCAAAACATTTTTTTTGTTGTTTTCCTCTTCTAAATTTAGGCACGTCTTATACTCTGAATAATACGGTAAATTTTAACCTGTGTATGCTGGGGGTTCTCACGCTTTGTGGCTCTGCAACCAGCCACAAGACCTGTGAAGGCAAAGCAAGGCACGAAGCCTGTAGAGACTTCTGATAATGCTCACTCAGCCTGGGCACGCCTGATCAAGTTAAAAAACAAACCCAAACAATGGGACATCTCCCACCCCCACCCCCGAACTGCTCATGACCCCCAGAACCCTGATCCATAATTTAAGAATCTCTGCACCGAAAGTTTCTTCCGTGCTAAAAGGGTACGGAAAATATTTCTGGTTATAGCTGAATAAGTGAATACCAAAAAGAGTGAGTCTAATTGCATCTTTGGGATTAACCCTCTTATTCTTTTTGAAACGTTAACTGCTAACAGCTGCAATTTCGTTTCTCGGCTGCATGGAGCAGGACTATTAATAGGCCAGTACTTGAAGGCAGAATGCTAAAATTATCCACCTGCCTGCTTTTCTAAACCATTCGGGTTAACCTCCTTTGTGTTCTGCTATCTGATCCCATTTATCCACTTAATAACCCCTACAGACAAGATAAACTAAAAGATTGCGACCGGATCTTTGAAGTCTATATGTATAGAGCGATCTCCTCTGTCATTTTGTCATTTTAACTCTGATTCGTACCTGTAATTTACAGGATCCACTTTGATCTACCTTCTCTACATTGTGAATAATTCTATTAACTTCTCTTACGTCTGCGCCCTTGTCTTATTGCTTTTAAAGCACAGCACTGCCACGTGGACAAAGGGATCGTGCTCCGGAAAAGCTGAACTTCCGGGTTCTGACGGCCATGCACACCCGACGATCAGCTGGCCAGTGCACATCGGTTTTTGCAACTGCCGTGTGCGCAAAGGACAGCTGATCGTTATGCGCACACCAGAAACCCGGAAGACAAACAGGCAAGGCTGTGCGTGCCGGGCGACATGGCTTCGCGTGCCACTTTGGGCCATAGGTTCGCCATCACGGCCTTAGAGTATTTAGATTTAGCTCTGTTTTCAACTGCGACGGCCTCCAGCAACCCTCTGCCAGCAAAAACAGAGCTCCATTTTTGCTGGCAGAGGCATTGCAGGCTGGTCCTTCGTTGTTTCCGGGGCGGTCCCGCGGCCCAGATCTAAGCACCACTTGGGCCAAATCCGGCCCTGAGTTTGACACCCCTGCTCTAAATCTAGAGCTACATTTTTTTGTAAACTGAAAACAGTACCACATTTTGACTATTTTCGGTGCTGAAGCTGGTGAATTGGCACCTGACAGCGGGCTGAACTGGCAAAAAAATAAAATGATTCGAAAGGCGGATGAGTTGGGGTAACCCCATTTTTAGGACCCTTGGAAGACATTTCACGTTGCACTTATTAATTTTTATTTATTTATTTTTACCTTCAAATCATCCAAGCTAGGAGGAAGAGGTCCTGGCTTTCTATTTGAAATATTAGTGTTTGGTCTGGGTGTGCTGACAGCTACTGAAGAGATGCTGTTGTTCAAAGCATTGAGTGGTACATTCCCAGTGTTACCCTGTTTGTCATTTATTTGCCTTCAAAGGAAAAAAGAAAAAAAAAGATGAAATCAACCTTCAAAACCAAATTTATCTTTCCCATCCATTTTTTTCAACATGACTGCCAAATTTTTTCCTCTTCAGCTGTCAAGCATTTTATCTATTTTAACTGGGTTGGCGTACAGAAATGTTAATTTTAAAGCTTCAAAATAATCTTGTTTAGCTTTGAAGAATTATTTTATTCCGTTCATGTAACGTCCCAGACTAAACTTGCAATGAGGAAACAGTTAGACCAGCGTTCATCACACAGGCTTTTTTAAAATTAATTACTCCCTTTTTTCCAGGGGCAAAAAAAAAAAAAAGGGGGAGGGGGAGATGAGAAAACCAAAGAAGTCCAAAACTGTCCAAGGTTCACCTACTTGAGTGGTGCAGGAAGAATTGTCTGGTAATTGTAATGTTGTTGCTGTTGGCTCAAGATTTGCAGTTGCAAAAATAATTGTTGTTGCTGCAGCAAACGAGCATAGTTGGAGTCCATGGGGGGCTCGTTTTTCTCTAATTTCTGATCGGGGGGGATATACTGGTGGTACTTCAGTTTCTTCACTCTGGGCTTTGGTTCTTTGGATTTCTTGCTCCGGGGTCTGTCACTGGGGTTCTTGGGGTGAGGTTGCTATTTGCAGAGAGAAAATACAAAGCTGCGGTTTGATCCAGAACTGACGCTAAATCCAAAACTCTTATTCTGTGCTACGGTAGAGATTTTATTCATTTCTTTGTTCGTTAGATCAGAGGCTTCCAAACCTGGCAACTTTAAGACTTGTGGACTTCAACTCCCAGAATCCCCCATGCTGACTAGGGAATTCTGGGAATTGAAGTCCACAAGTCTTAAAGTTGCCAAGTTTGAAGACTCCTGCATTACATGGATGTTTCTTTTCTCCAGAAACTCAAGAGGCCCTCCAATTTCATTCCAACTACAAGTATATAAGAAAGAGTAATGATTGGCCCGAAACTAGTGAGTGAGTGGCTCATGGCTGCGCATGGATTTGACTAATACAGATAGTCCTTGACTTACAACTACAAGGGAAGATCTGAATTTCTGTTGCTAAGGAAGGCGACTGTGCCCAATTTTTATAACCCTTTTTTGCCATGGTTGTTAAGCAAATCAGTGCAGTTGCTAAGTGAACCATGCAGTTGTTAAAATCGGGCCTCTCCCATTGACTTTGCTCACTGGAAGCCAGCTAGAAAGATTGAAAATCACATATTTGTAGGACCTGGCAACCATCGTAAACACATGCTGATTGCCAGATGCCTGAATTCTGATCACATGACGGTGAGGATGCTGCCATGGTTGTTAAGTGTTAGGACCAGTTGTAAGTTTATTTTTCTGAGCTCTGTTGTAACTTCAAATGGTTTGTTAAGTTGAGGACTACCTGTATACAAATTGTTATACTTCACTGGATCTGGAAAAGAAGTATATTTATAGATTCAACAGTAAGAATTCTGGAACTGAATTCAGTATCTGACTATAATCCAGAAGATGATTATCTTTGGAGCTGCTTTAGCAAATTCTTTTCACTTTAGCAGCTGCTCTGAACTATTTCACTTAACTAGCTCCCCCTCCCCCAAAAGCAGACCAAACACAATCTTGCTGAGAGAAAAATACTAATTATTGAGACTGAAATATTAGTACATTAATAATGTAGGCTGCCAGAATTGTAGCTTCGCCTCATCAGTCAGAAATTATTATCCTAAAATTTAGGACAGCGTCTCTTAAATTCCTATTTAAGTGTTAAAGCTTAGTGTTACAAGCTAAGGACTCTAGCAAAAGTCGGCATAACTTAAAAGTGATGTCATCCTTTTGTCTACTCGATTCAGTGCGATATCTTATAAAAACAATGTTATAGAAACTGGCAGATGTAGCTCCTTTCCTTCATTCATCTGCAAAACCGCTAATCCAGTTGGCGACATTCTGAAAAGTACAATTACTATATTTACTATATCAATAACCGAGGTTAAAAAATATTTATTTTAGGAAAATGATTAATAGTTACTGCAGAGCTGGATGGTGATGAAGATTTCATGCTTGCTTGCCAATGCATACATGTGGGTTTTTCCTCTAAAGTTTTAAAATGCTCTTGACCCAACTAATTATATATGCTATTATTCCTGGTAAAAAATGTTCATTTTTGTTGAGGAAAGCAGTATAATTAAACCAACACCCACTGGTTTTGTTCTGTCCTACCTTTATTAGTGTTGGCCCACTGCAGTGTTTTGTGGCAGTCATAGAATTTGTGGTAAGAGGAGCAGCAGTTGTTGTTGTGCGTGTAGCATGCTGATCTGTGACAGGTGGCTTCAAAAAGTCAGTTCCTGGTATTGCTAAGGGGGGATACTGAGAAGAGGAGAAAATGAGAAAAAGCTATTGATACAGTAGGTGTCACCTTTTCAAAGAGATTTCATGATATTTCATAATATCTGGATTCCCCTGAAATCAGACAAATGAAATTCTGAATTTCTCACGAAAAGCAATGAAAGGAAAATTATTATGATTATTCAATAATAATCCAAACAGAATTATGAAATGCGTGTGCAACAAGCTTTTCTTTTCCTTAAAATAAGTTTAGGAACATCTGTATGCCTTATCTCGGTTTTTAATCTTGAAAGTCATATAAAAGTTTGATCATACCAATAAAGGAGAATATTTGTAGCTCAGGGTTGAAATGGTGCTCTCTGAGTTTGGTTGTTTCCTTGAAAATGTTTCATGACCCAAGTAGGTAACATCGTCAGTGCTAACCCCACTCCCTTCTAGCACTGATGATGTTATCCAGTTTGTAGTAATGAAACATCTGCAAGAAAACAATGACTGTAAACTCAGAAAGACTCAGTTAAATCATAATTTTGAAGGGGAAATGTTTATTTACTTGTAACTCTATGACAGTTAATTTCTTTTCTTTGCTAGCTAGCTGACAATACACTTCAAAGAAATATTAAATATACAGTCAGCTATCATGCCCAAATAACCTTTCCATTCACAGCCAACAGCTGCATTGCTTCCTATGCACTGCTTCAATGCTAGGTAAAAAAAGTCCTCTATATAATTTTAAAGAACAAAGAAATGATGATTGGAAAGGTATTTTATCCTCAACATTAAGGAAGCAGTTATGACAGAATGGGGAGAAAAATTTCAGCTTTTCCACTCAGGCTTTATCATCAGACAAGAGCCTGTTTCAACAACTGGCATAACAGCATATTGGACGCTGTTCCTACATAGGTTGGAAGACTAATTACGCTCAACCATAAACACCAAGCCATCTATCTTATTTTATTAGCTCTTTCCTTATTTGTGATGAAGAGTCAAACTGGACCTCTGACTTTTTCCTGGAGGGGGGGATATAAGGACATAAAAAGGGGCAACATTTGAATCTGAAGCTGGAAAGACGTCGCTACCGTGTTTCTCCAAAAAGACGACCCACCTTGAAAAGAAACCCTATCAAGTTTTTGAGCCCATGTGATCAAATTAAGCCTCACCCACAAAATTAGCCCTAATTAAGACCCAGCCCACCCAGGGTGCAGGGGGTGGGGCGAGGCATGCAGGTAAAAAATAAGCTAGGGTGGGGATGTGGGTGGTAGAGCTGCCCTACTTACCACACCCCGACACCTGCCTCGCCTTCTTCTGTGGCTGCTTGTTCTGTGGCCGCTTGCCGCCACTCGCACACATCGCCCTGGCCTCCGTTTTCCTTTCAGATACCTGCCGGAAGGCATCTGCAGCCAATAACAGAGCTCCGGATTGATCCGGCAGGCATCTGAAGGCGAAATGGAGGCCGGGGCAATGCATGTGAGTGGCGGCAAGCGGCCGCAGAAGAAGTGGGCCAGCAGCGGGCTCCTGCTGGGCGGGGCTGTCGGTGCCACATCTGCTAGGTGAGTCAATAATTAGAACCCTCCAAAAAGAAGGCCTAGCCGTTTTTTGGGGGGGTCAAAAGAAAATAAGACCCGGCCTTCTTTTTTGGAGAAACACGATATTAGCAAAAGAGAAACTGCTTGGTTTATATCAGGAGACAGCAACATTTCAAATGGCAGGCAGGGTACCTGTGTGGCTGAGGAAGCTGGAGTCACCGGCGAGGGTGTTTCTTTTGTTTTGGGCTCTCCGGGGGAAGCGGTTGACCCCTGGGACTCCTGACTACCAGGCTGGTCTGGAGATAAAGCATCGCTGCTGTCTTCATCAAATGAGAATTCATCCAGTGTTTGAGGATAGTTCTCTTGACCAACCCCTAAGAAAAAAAACCAGAAGGATGCTCCTTTTAGCTAAGTCCTAATAGAGAGAGGAGACATTGGCAAATACAGGTGGTCCTTGAACTTACGCTCGCAGTCGGGACCACAATTTTTGTTGCTGAGTGAGAAGGTTGTTAAGTAAGATTAGCCCAATTTTATGAACTTCCTTGCCATGGATTTTAAGTGAATTACCACAGTTACTCACGAATCCGGCTTCTCTCATTGATGCTGCTTGTCAAGAAGCGAACTGGGAAGGTGCAAATGGCAATCACGTTGAACCAAGAGTGATGCAGCTATCATATATTGCCAAGGGCCTGAATTTTGATCAGGTGACCATGAGGACGCTGTGATGGTTGTTAAGTGTGAGGATGGTCACTTTTTTCAGTGCCGTTGTAACCTTGAATGGTTACTAAATTGATTTATTTTATTTTATTGGTTCGATTTATATGCCACCCTTCTCTGGAGACTCAGGGCGTCTTACAATGCATTAAGCAATAGCCTTCATACTTTTGTATATACCTGCTTAGTAGGGCTTTTGGCCCCTCCTATGCAGTGTTCTTTTTTATACAAAGTCAGTTTGTTGCCCCCACAATCTGGGTCCTCATTTTACCTACCTCGGAAGGATGGAAGGCTGAGTCAACCTTGAGCCTGGTGAGATTTGAACTTGCAGTAATTGCAGGCAGCTGGCAGTTAAGTGCTATTTAACAGCACTTTAGTCCGCTGCGCCACCAAGGCTCTTTTTAAATGTTTTTAAAAAACATTTATTTTATCAAATAAATGTTTTTTTAAGTGGAGAATTACTGGTACAGTGAACGCACCAACTGGAGGTATGTTCCCAATCATTTGTATTCTAATCCATAGATCTTAACATATGGATTGTTTCCAATTTTTTTTTCTCTTTTAAGAAAAGGACAATGGCTTTATCAAGCAGGGGATGGAGTAGAAGATGATTCTTTTATGGGGGAGAACCATCCAGACGGCCAAAGCTGGACTGATGGTATGTGTTCACTGCATTATGATTTAAAATCATAGAATCATTTCCATTGAAAGGCTGAACAATATTATTCCATAAGCTCAAAATTAATACTTTATTGAAATACAAAAGAAAAAAATTATGTTAGACAGACAGACAGGCAGACAGGTTGTGTGTGTGTGTGTGTGAATTCTTTTTTCCTTTTCTTTTGTCTGTTTTTATTTATGTTTCCAGTCTTAACAGACTACTTTCAGAGTGACAAACCAAGAATGCTCTCTTGAGGAAGTGTCACAATAACACCAAGGCACATTTATGATCGGTATTGCAACACTTCACGCTTCAGATTTTCACGCTTCAGATTTTCACAATCTATGAGATTTCCCGGTAACCACAGACCTTGCAATCCTACTTGCCTATAATTGCTTCTTTGACGCTGGAGTCTACAGGGAGAATATTCTTCTCCACGAGTTCCATAGGGCCCGGCCTCTGAGCGATCTTCTCATTCAGGTCATCTGCCAGTCGCGCCCTCTTTAACTTCATCTGAGTGGCCTGGAGAGAGGGTTCTGCAAACGTTTCTGGGGGGGGGGAAAGAACTACCATGGTTAAAAACTCTGCAATGCTATATAAACACCACCTTCACTGTTTAGTGCAGGGGTCTCCAACCTTAGCAACTTTAAGACTTGTGGACTTCAACTCCCAGAATTCCTCAGCCAGCTTTGGGCCTTGGAGATTCAGGCCTGCCGCATTTACTACTGTGAGAAACTGGGAGGGGGGATTATAGGGAGCTGGGCAATGTGTAGTCAAAATAACATGCTTTTCTCCAAGAGTCAAGGTCACTCTACCCTGCACATGGATGGGTGTGACTGGGAGGCATCTCTACATGGGACGATGCGTTGATTGGACAACCTGATGAACATGTGGGTGCTGGGGCAGGGACTTGGACTTGGACTTTCTTTTGGGTGGGGAAACCCGGAAGCTTTCAGATTCGGGTTTTCTCAGATATGCCAATTTGACATCTCTAATAAAATGGAACTTTGAGGAAACTCATGCCTCGGAGTTTTCTTTCGTTGGGGGTTACTTGGAACCCTAACATCTGAAATGAGACACTTTCTTTATAAAAATAACAGCTCCAATGAATTAAGTGTTAGTCCTACTTAGTTAAACTTGTAACCTTTTGCATCACAGATTAAGGTAAGAAATCGTTTTAAATCTGGGTTTTAAATCCAGTTCTCGTTTGCTGAGCTTGGTTCTCACAATAAGGTGAAGCATAAACTTCAGTTTATAAACTGTAATAATTAGATTCACATACACGACATATTAAACCAAATTAAAACAAAACATATTATGCTTGAATATACCCACTGCCATTTAGTTAGTATAGAAAGTCACCCCTTTTAAAACCTGTTGTTGGGGTTGGAAATACATGGTAAAGATACAGCCTTACATTTTTTGCTGAGAAGGTTTCACTTATCTATTCAGAAATTTAATCAGGAAATAGGAAATCAAAGGGAGATTCTCACCTTCAAGAATATGCATCCTGACTAATTCTGATCGATCAGGTCTACTGCGTATTTTATGCTTCAGAAAGTTTTCAGTCTGAAAAAAAATTAAGTGGTAATAAGCACAAAATAGTCCAGTTTTGCTGAAATTGACAGAAACTGCAAAGCACTATCAGCAATGTTTTTATCTGACAATGCTTTGCAAGATGTTGCCTGATATTATAAAACTAAGTTTAATATTAATTTTTAAATCATTTAAAAATTCAGATTCTTGGTAATTCATTCAGCAAGGTGTAAAATGCAAACTGAACCACTTCAAGTTTTATGCTCCAAGTTTCAGTGCATTCAAGAATAAGAAACTTATTCTTACAGATGGCATGCTTCTATTCTTCAAAGCAATAACACAAATAGAATTCTATCTTTATATAGAAATACAAAGCTAATTAGTCTATAAAATCTAAAATTCTTAGCAAATGTGCAACAGGTGCAATCAGTAAATGAGGAGTGTTATTGAATAGAGTTTGAATTTTAAAACAATTGTCATTATTCCTTATAATGTAGTTTGTTTTTCTGAGTGTTTATATTGAGCACTTTAAGCTGCATTAATATATCTATCAAAGGAAATGTGAGTTGTTTTTCCATAAACTTGCATTATTTGTTCATGAAAGCTTACAATATATTATAGTCTCATGTACTAAACATAATATAAAATGTTATGAACATTAAAAATGTCCCTGTAACTCTGGGTGTTTTTAAAATTGTTTTTAATAATAAATCACCAAGCTATTTCCCTAGTTTCTCTTAGTTTCTAAGCAAATGTAATAAAGAGACTGCTTTTCAAGGAGGAAAAAAAGTGAAAATAATTGTATAGCACTTTTGTTTCCTCATCAGTAAGTTTTGAAAATTCAGGTGATAATTTAAACATTTACTTTTGCCTTCTCAAGTTTAGAACTATGAGAGAAGATGGCCAGGTTTTAATTGTTTAACAAATAATTTCAATTATTTATCTTTAGGTTGAAGAAGAATTACTAAAACAACCTTTGCCCAAAAGAATTCTGAGAGTTAATAACTAAATAGATCATGAATAATTATTGGCTTCCAAACATAATACTTCAATGGCCAGGTATGAAGCACACCTTACTTCGCAAGGATTAGTTTAACTAATTTTGTAAGTGGCTGTAGGACTGTGTGGTTAATCAAGTTGTTGCTGATGTCTGAATTGTTTAAATTAGTTCTCCCGCAATTTCATTACAGAACAAACTCAGGTTTCATTTCTAAAAATCTGTAACAATTTCTCCTAGTTTCCAAAA
Organism: Pantherophis guttatus; assembly: GCF_059756535.1. Classification (NCBI taxonomy): domain Eukaryota; kingdom Metazoa; phylum Chordata; class Lepidosauria; order Squamata; family Colubridae; genus Pantherophis; species Pantherophis guttatus. The sequence continues at coordinate 13,268,446 of NC_142076.1, read as the reverse complement.
GTCCTTCGTATAGCACTTCTCCCAAGACAATCATACCCAAAGAATGAAACATCATGTTCAAACTTGATTTCTCACCCTGGCTCTTTCCAAACTTTTTATTTGCTCATGAAACGCAGCTGGGCTCTTCAAAGCTAAAAGGAAACGAAAAGGAGTTATGAAGCCAAGATATCACAAAGGTGTATATGAATATCTTACATGAAAGCAGGTTTGTTTCAGCTGACTTAGTAGGACACAAACTGACCTGTACATAATGATTGGCTGTAATAAAATCACTCTGCCTGCTATGTACTGGATTCCAGACACTCCGATTAACTTCATAAATGGATTAATAGCTAAAAGACCATGAGCAGAAAATGGGCTTTTCGCACTACTCTTAACACAGCATATGTAGACCAATTATGTAACAGCTATAATAGTAGTAGTAAAAAATTTGCGTTGCATCAGGAGCCTGGTGTCAAATAAGCAGGGATAATTAACGCTGGCATACTTTCTTCAGTCTCTCTTTTCATATTCTGTACTCTGCTTACTATTTCTTTTAAAAATCAGTATTGCATTTCCTTTATGATTTAGGCTGGAAACAAAACAAAACAGCAATACAATTACACCATATAAACAAAGAGCACGATAGACAATGATGGGATCCTAAGGCCACTGTGAGTAACTCCACCCACCTGGCAGAATGCAAGGAGGCCCTAAAATAATGAACTAACAATCCCAGTAATACAAATTTTCCGTGTTATGCGGTTGCTGGAGTTTCTAAAGCAGGGGTGTCCAACCTTGCAACTTTAAGACCTGTGGACTTCAACACCCAGAATTCCCCAGCCAGCCATGAATTTTGGGAGTTGAAGTCCACAAGTCCTAAAGTTGCCAAGGTTGGACACCCTTGCCCAAAAGTACTTTCTTTGACATCTTTTTCAACTCAGGGTCCAAAATGAGCTGGGAAGCAAATTAGTGCAACTCGTTTAATGCCATGGTATAGCAGGACATGTTCATGGATCTGTTAACACTGCAGCAATATTTTTCTCAGGCAAATCTCAGCTGTGCCAGGTAACAAGATGGTGTTTGCATGACACACGGAAAACAAAGAAACACAACTATGTCTGCTTTGCAATCCTCAGTATCCACAAATTAATAAGTGGGACTCTTGGCTAATGAAAGATAGTGAATCCTTGCCCTAAATCATATTAAAAGCTGAGTGACAAGCATATCTGCATAGTGCATACTCTTTCAGAATATGTTTGGAGGAAAGTGCTGCCACAGGAAACTTAGTTCACCAACTTTTAGGGTATAAGAAGAGGGAATCTCCATTCAAAAGGACAGACACTAGAAAACAAATCCATGGCTTGTTTTTAATCTCTCAATGGCTTGGTCCTCTTGATTCATCCAGACACAAAAAAATAACGAGTCTCGTTTCTGCATACCAGACCAAATTATTATAAATCATTTCCCCCTTATTTAATTTCCAATTGGTCATAATTTAATTGTAATGAATTCCAGGTTTAATACGGTAATGTATTTTCCATCAATTTCCTTTAATTTTCAGATGTTAGTAGAAGTAATATTTACAGAATTGTCATCCTCCCTTTAAATCTTAATAGATACTAAATATTATCATCTATTTCCTTTCATCTTTAATAAGACATCCAAGCACTCAATGTTACACAAGCCGCAGAAAATGAAATTAGTCTTACGTGGCATGATTCCCTGGTCCACCAGCTGTTCTCTCGTTCGCCTTTGCTGTAGCTTCAGCTGAAGAACTAGCAACGGAGAAAAAGGGATTTATTACTTGACAAGAAGGAACTCTATCTCACAATTAAAAAACGCTGCATTCTTTTGAGAACTAAATACTAGCTGGCGTAAATCCTTAACATTAAGTGTTTAATTGGATCCAGGGTACATTCACTGCTCAGATAGTGAGATTGTGTACAGGCAGCCCTCGGCTTACAGCCATTCATCACAACCGTTTGAAGTGACAACGGCACTGAAAAAAATTGACTTAGGACCGTTTTACACACTTGCGACCGTGGCACCATCCCCACGTTCATGCGATCAAAATTCAGATGCTTGGCAACTGGCATGTATTTATGATGGTTGCAGTGCCGTGAGGGTGGGGGGGGTGGGTGTTACGTGATCCCCTTTTGCAACCTTCCAACAAGCAAAGTCAACGGGGAAACCAGATTTTGTTATTAGCTTTACAATTGCAGTGATTCATTTAGCAACTGTGGCAAGAAAGGACGTACAATGGGGCAAAACTCATTTCACAACTGTCTTGCTTCGCAATGGAAATTCTGGGTTCAATTGTAGCCATAAGTCAAGGACCATCTGTAGTGGGTGTACACAACACAGGCAATATCATCTGATATTTAATGATTATGGAAAGTGAATCTCTAAGATACAAATGCTTTTATGGGCAATACTTTTTTTTATTACCGGTTCTGTGGGCGTGGCTTGGTGGGCATGGTGTGGCTTGGTAGGTGTGGCAAGTAAAGGATACTGCAAAATTTCCATTCCCACCCCACTCTGGGGCCAGCCCGAGGTGGTATTTGCCGGTTCTCCGAACTACTCAAAATTTCTGCTACCAGTTCTCCAGAACCTGTCAGAACCTGCTGGATTTCATCCCGATACAATCTTTACAGCACAGCTTCATACAATCATGTTCAATAATAGACAATGCTTAGGTTGGCATTATTTTTCCTACTATCACATAGCTCAGCACTACAAATATTAAAACCAATGTAGAGAGAAGGTATCGTTCTGATCAACAGGTGTATATATATATATATATATATATATATATATATATATATATATATATATATATATATATATACACACACACACACACATACATACACGAACACATCAGTAAAACCCAACTAACATAATTTTTGCAGATGCTCTTGTCTTGGTGCTATTAATACTTATGAAGGCATCACAGGCCAGAGGCAATCTCAGCCACCAATGTTCTCTGCAACAGCACTTAGAACTCAACCTGGAAATTGGACAAGAATACAAGCTGGCAATTCTCCAGTTCAAAACTTGGAACCTCTGGGAAGGCGCTATTCTCTACCACACCTATGGGGTGAATCAGGGACATGGGGAAAAGAGGAGTAAGGGAGAACTACATGTTTATAGCATCCACAATTTTATAAGCGTTCCAGAAGATCAACAGAAGGGAGAGTTTTATTTGCTGTGCAATCTATGTTTTATCTGTTTCCAATTATTTGTTCATGTTTACCCCTGGATCTGATTTAAAATAGGAAAATAGAATTTTGTAAGCTAGTCTTTATCTTTCTCTCAGCAATGGTTTTAAAATACTTTGAAATGGGAATCAATGTAAAATACTTTTATTCTCTTCCTGAGAGCACAGTACATTAAAATCAAAGCAATATTAAGGTATTGAAAACAAAAGCCTCTAATTAACAAAACAAGTAATCTTGCTGCTAAAATATATTAAACAATAATCCTCATTAATGGTATTGTCTTTTTTCCAGACAGAAAAATATAAATATTTTTAAAGGCTAATGATTTTAATACGCAATGTATCTTTTATATTTTTTAAAAAAGCATTACAGTTGTTTTTCATAGCCAGAAATCATTAGTTTATAGCAGAGCAAAATAAAATCTAAATGCTGGTAGAAAGGGCAAAATGTCTTTATGGGGGGAAAAAAGTAAAATATCGCATAATACATTATTCTTAGACATGAAACTAGTAACAAGTCAGTTTCCCAAATCAACCAAGTTATTGCGTCATGCAAAAAATGATGTAGATTCCCTAATGAGATTAAACAGTAAATAAGTAACAAGAAAGCAAATTTAGAAGAAAAATATTTTCTTCTGGGGGGAAAAATGAAAAAGCTAAACTTTCTAACCTTTATCCAAAAAATAAGAAATGCACGATATCTATCTACCTATAAGTATACAAATTTATTTTTCAACTCAAAATTAGCTAGTATATCTCTATCAGCAAAGACTTTTTTTTACATATGGATTTAAAAAAAAAAGTAAGCTCTTGGAGTCAACTAAATGTGAGTTGGGCAGCTATATAATTTTTTAAATAAATAAATAAATTTTTAAAACCCCACATGTGGGGATTGAATGCATTACTGGAGAATTTCTACCTGCAGCTATGCCATTATATTAAGACACAGCAAGAAAAGTGTTTTTTCAAGGAAAAACCTCATCATTATAGCTACAATTAGGATTAAAAAAACAGTCTAAACAGAAGCCAATCTTTTACTATAAGGAAAGGCGACTCATTTCCTTATTTTTTTCAAAGCCTTTTGTTTGCTGGGCTAATTTCTCTTTGGAAACAAAGAAAATAACTTGAACAGAGCTTAGATTGTAACTCTGTCCACTCCTGCAGAGGTCAAGTAGGAAGAACAAAAACAAATTATTAGGAAACTGTAACTAATCTCTTTAAAAACTTTGAACATCAACTATTTAAGTTACAATTATGTCGAAGAGTTCAACAATGTTACAATGCCAAACATCTGCATCCAGCACAACGTTGTGAAATCTACCCCGTTTAAGGTAATGAGAAAGTCACTGGAGGTTTCGTACTCTTTGTATAGACTCAAAAAAGTATAAAAAGTGTTGGATATCTTGACTCGATTTCAGCAAAAAGCAAAAAACCCCTAGCAATTGTAAAAACAACTGCTGCCAAAAGTACAAATGACATTAGCTGAGCAGAAATCCTATTTGTTACATGGATTACCAAAATATTTACTACTGCCAGAAACCCAATGCAAGCTAAGCCATGGGTAAACTCCACTGGAAGAACCAGGCCCACACAATATCATGACGTCATTTCACCACACCGGGTTGTTTTCGCCAAAGGAAAAACAATAAAAATGTTTTATCAAATCATCACAATCAGTGTCTTGCAGTAAATTTAATAGGGATTATGCCTCTGTATAATTCTTTCCAATTGGTCAGGGAGCCTTGACATTTTCAATCTCATAAAACGTATGATCGATAACCAAACAAGATTTGCTGTACGGTTGTATTAAAATATAATTACATTATTGGAAAAGATGATACAGTTAGCTTTTAATTTGTTTCTTTTTTTTGTTATGGTTTTTGCCTGTGTTAGCCATCTTCAGTAGTTCAATTTTGAATTAGTATTCAGGGAATCACAAAATAAACATTTGATCTTGGATTTAGATATGGCGTACGCACACATATATATATTATATATAAATTTATATATATTATATAATATATATATATATGAAGACAGTGGTTCTCAACCTTTTCTTCACTATGGACCCCCTTTACATATCTTTTGCTGTCAAGGACCTCCAAAACTTAACTCAAGATTTAAATCATAACATTTCTTCAAGCCTTCGTGGATCCCCAGTGATGACATCGCAGCCCTCCAGGGGTGATAATACACCTTTAATGATAATACACTCTTATCATAGCTATCTATCATAATTACGTATCTGAATATTTTAATAGTATTTAATCCAAACTTCAGCAACTTCTAAAACATTTTAATTATCTGAAGTACTGCAAAAGACATGATACCTTTCATATTCGTAAAGTAAATTATTTGGGTAACCCTTTTTTTTTAAATTTGATTTATATTTATATTTATATTATTTCACTAATTGATTCTCATTGCATTTCAACATCTAAAGGAATGTTATGCTAATTACCCCAATTGGTTGAGTGAGCGTTTCTGCTAATAATTTCCATGATGATTAACAGAAACACATTCATTAAAGAATTCTAGAATCCCTGTAATGATATGCAGTCCAATTCAATTAGTTGCATCAAATTGAACTGAAAGTATAAAGAAAATCAAAAGGAGTAGTATTCATTCCTTCAGGTGCCCCTTTTGAACAAGTCAAGAGATAAAATTCCAATTGCTAACTGAGACAATCAAGCCAGGAGATAAAACTTGCCTCAGATTGTTGATCCTTTTTCTCCTGACATTCCTTTCTTGGCCCCAAATGGCATCCCCAGATGTTAGGTTACCCACACCAACCCCTTACAATCTTACCACCAGTCAACCCCAGTAGGCCAGTAATCTGACACAAGCCACTCAGCTGGACATAAACCTTCCAAACACTGTTCTGTCACTTTGCTCCCTCAGTGGAGGTTTTTAAGAAGATATTGGACAACAGTTTGTCTGAAATGGTAGAGGGATCTCCTGCTTAAGCAGAGGGTTGCACTAGAAGACCTCCAAGGTCCCTTCCAACTCTGATATTCTGTTATTCCCTTCTATTAACCAAATCCTCCTATTCTCTAGGTCCCCTCTTCACTAAGCGTCCAGAAGGATGAAAGATGGAACTTCTCACTCTGCAAGGTCACACATCATCTAACCTCGTATCTCACACAGGTAAACCAAACACAACATGAGCTCCAGAGCACGGCAGTCTAAGCAGGAATCCACATCCTGGTATTCAATCTAACAATGCCAACAACTGAAGCCCAACCTACTTGCCAGAACATCCTGAGAAGACTTGCAGCAGGGATGTTTTGTGGCAGAACTGGCAGCAGAGTCGGACAGTGAGGAGGTTGGGGAGGAACTTGGGCCAGTCCTGGGGGCTGGGGAGAGCTCGGACGAGGGCTCTGCATCGGAGGCAGAGAGGGGGCCCAGGCTATCTGATACTTATGTGCAGCCTCCAGAGTCTGACAACTGTGCATGCACAGAGCTGCCAGATGACAAGAACAATTAAGAAAACCAGGGAATCTATAAGCAAAATGCACTATTTTCTCCTCAGAAGCTCTGGGAGCTGAAATGAGCATCCTACAGAGCTGAGACTGAGTTGAAAAACTGGGGACCATTACCAGGGAGGCATGTCCTCAGAAATTCAACTCAGTCAATAGAGCTATGAGACTAGAGCAACCCATCCTGGACTCTCCTGTTGATACTATGGAGAACGGGACATGAGCTTTTGCAGGAAGCAATTAGTTCATCTGGCCGATTCAAGATTTGAAAATTCTGTTTGTGACTCTGTGCCAAGTTTGGCCTTGCCCTGCGTCTGGAAATTAGCTCTCTGGCAGCGTTCCAGGTGAGATAGGTGGGTGTTGATAACCTTCCTCTGAAAGACTGTTTATCAAGCCTTGCAGACTGTAAAGGAAGTAATTTACAGTTATATAAATAAAAAAGGTTTTGTGGGACTAAGATTGTGCTTTATACTTTCTAAGGAAGCCTAGGTCAGAACAGGATGGAACCATCTCCAGTTAGAACCTTAGCCGCTGTACCCATCAACTGCCAGCTGTCCCAACCCAACACTTCAGCCCCCACAATAGCACCTTCAAACTCTCTGGGCAGAGAAGGCTCCATCAGGCTTTGTCCTTTTTGCCACCCTCACAAGAACATACAGGTAGTCCTTGACTTACAACCATAACTGAGCCCAAAATTTCTGCAAAGCGAGACCGTTCTTAAATTGAGTTTTATTTTATGACCTTTCCATTGCTAAGTGAATCATTTCAGTTGCTAAATCGGTAATACAGTTGTTAAGTGAATCTGGCTTCTTCATTGATTTTATTTGTCAGAAGGTTGCAAAAGGCGATTGCATGACCCCAGGACACTGCAACTGCCGTAAATATGAACCAGTTGTCAAACATCTGAATTTCGATCACATGACCACGGGGATGCTGCAACGACTGTAAGTGTAAAAATGGTCATACGTCACTTTTTTCAGTGCCATTGTAACTTCAAATGATCGCTAAACGAATGGTTTTAAGTTGAGGACTACCTGTACATGCTGCCACCTAATTTCATTTTATTTCATAATAACATAAGCTAATTTCCTTCCTTGCCTAGGTTCTTTTGGAGAGGGAGTGGAGATGACTTTTCTCTAAGGATGAGGTTCAAATCTGATCTGAGACAGAAGTGGTACTCTGTTATCCATTCCAAAAACTGTACATACATTATCCCCCAAACAATTTATTGCTTCTAGATTAATGATACTTACTTATTCTTGCAACGAAAAAGCACCTTATTCTGCCATATGATATAACAGATTTATACTGAAATATACTGAAATATCATTTTTAAATGCTTTCCAAACAATTACTGTATCTTTATAATTGCCAAGATGTCATCTTTCTCCAGCTACATTGTACACAACAAACACAATATTTTGACTATTGTTGAAAGCAGGGGTGAAATCCAGCAGGTTCTGGGGAACTGGTAGCAGAAATTTTGAGCAGTTCAGAAAACCAGCAGCGGAAATTTTGAGTAGTTCAGAGAACTGTCAAATACTATCTCTGGCTGGCCCCAAAGTGGGGTGGGAATGGAGATTTTGCAGTATCCTTCCCCTGCCACACCCACCAAGCCACGCCCACCAAGCCACGCCCACAGAACCGGTAATAAAAATAATTTGGATTTCACCATTGGTTGAAAGGAATAATAGCATTCAAAAGGGAACATCCAATCACCTTGACCAACTTTCAAAAGATACCAGGCATGGTTATTCTGATTTATAAAATGAATTACAACTGTCGCTTTCACCTAGATGGAATGGGGAACATCTACCCATATTATTCAAAAGCTGGGTAAACAGGGGTCTTTTAATTGCTATCATGGATTTTCTGATACTAATAAAATATACAAGGGGTTGAATTGTATGTTTTGTATTTTTACTTTAAAATGTACAAAATATTATTGTAATGGGTTATCTTTAATTCAGAAGCAAAACAGATTCTGTATTTGGACTCTAGAACATACTCTTCTTCCTACTGTCGGTGGCTTTCATTTTTAATATTAGAGCAAATTTTACTGAGGAAATATTGCAAATATTGGTAGCAATAAATTGAAAAGAATTATTGGATTACTGTTGTATTTAAAAAGGTCATTCATATAGCTAGAGAAAAGGCTACTGTAACAGATTCAGTATAAACACTGGTAGATGCACTTATAAATTACCCAAACATTTAAAAGACATTTGCAGTTTTGTAAGATACTCAACCAAATTACCATCTTTATATATTTACCCAGGCGCCAGACAGTGAAACTACTTTTTATATTTTTTTACATTTTCATCCAATCCTCCTCAGTCTGTTCTTTTCTACCATACCCAGAAGGCTGACAAAATGGCCACCTGCCCATTAACATTCTATTCTCAATATGTATCTGAAATTATAAAAAAAATTAAAGTGATAAATTCTGCTTCTGCATTCTAACACCTTACGATTTGTTTTTATTTACCTCAAATTTATTATTTGCACTGTATGGTTCTTGCCAGCCTTTTGAAGTAGATAAAATCAGGAAATAGGAATTAACATATATCGTAGAAAGACGTATTGCAACAGAATCCTGAAAACCTCTCAAACCTCCTCTCTACTTCAATTAATAGCTAACTCAGTAAAGACAGAGTTGCCTTGAATTTCTTTCTCACAGTTTCTACTTTCCAAGAACATAACCTTTTTTTTTGTTAACAGTCTATAATTCCCTGACTCTGCATCAGAATTTCACAACTTAGTCTCTATCCAATATAATTTGGTTATTTTTTTTTTAAAAAAATTATTGGTTTAAGAGAAGAACATATTCATTCTTCATTCAACTGCCAGAAAGCTAAGAGACTGGGAGCGAAGAATGGTATCTTATCAGATATGTTTGTCACACAGTATGTAGTAACTAGAGTTGATGTCTATGGAGATTCTCAGCCATCCAGGTCATGGTTGTCCCAAAGGTGCTTTTTCAAACAGGACTTTTCTTTGTTTTTTTCCTTGAAGACATTTCACTTCTCATCCAAGAATGTCTTCAAGGAAAAATAAAGAAAAGTCCAGTTTGAAAAAGCACCTTTGGGACAAACCATGACCTGGATGGCTGAGAATCACCATAGACATAACTCTAGTTTACTTACTACATAAAGGTAAAGGTAAAGGTTCCCCTCGCACATATGTGCTAGTCGTTCCCGACTCTAGGGGGCGGTACTCATCTCTGTTTCAAAGCCGAAGAGCCAGCATTGTCCAAAGACGTCTCTGTGGTCATGTGGCCGGCATGACTCAACACCAAAGGCACACGGAACGCTGTTCCCTTCCCACCAAAGGTGGTCCCTATTTTTTTTACTTGCATTTTTTACGTGCTTTCGAACTGCTAGGTTGGCAGAAGCTGGGACAAGTAACGGGAGCTCACCCCGTTACGCGGCACTCGGGATTCGAACCGCTGAACTGCCAAACTTTCAATCAACAAGCTCAACGTCTTACCCACTGAGCCACCGCGTCCTTTACATACTTACTACATAGGATGTGACAAACATATCTGATAAGATACCATTCTTTGCTCCCAGTTTTCTGGCAGTTGAATGAAGAATGAATATGTTCTTCTCTAAAACCAACAGGTTTTTTTTTTTTAAATAACTAAATTATATTGGATAGAGAATGTTATGAAATTCTGATGCAGAGTCAGAGAATTATAGACTGTTGAAAAAGCACCATTGGGATAACTAGAGTTGTGCACAAATGTTTTCTTTCAAGCTCAAAACAAAACACTGAGCTCTAAAGGCTCCATCAACCTATTCTGGGCTGGCTGAAATTCTATAGGATGAATGAAGTTTGCCCTGATTCAGTGCTTCATGATTCGTCCAAAACAAGCTTGAAACAGATTCAAATGTTTTAGCAGCAGGACAAACAGTGGGAATCGAGAACAAGCCTTCTGGGTTGCCTTGCATCCAGCTGACCATGAAACTGGCAGCAAAGAAATTCAGAAAACTCTCCGCCTACTATTCTGCACTCCCTTATTAGCCCCATTATAAAATATGCAAATAGAATTATTTCCCAATTTTTTTTAGCAACAGATTTTTTTTTATTTTTTTTTTTAAATGCCTCCTATGTACTGCAAAGAATGGTAAGAGCGCATAAATCCTTTATTAAATGTTAGCTATTCTACTCTGGTGCCTAAAAAGAAAAGGAAGATGAAATGTCGTAAAAGTAGGGGAGGAATATGCAGTCGGTAACTGGTTGCCAAAGCTAACGGGCCACGATGGAACCGTGTTACAAAGGTACTGGAAGAAATCTGCTAAACGTTTACACAATTGAAGTAAATGACAAGCCACAGAAAGCTGATAGGTTGGATTGATTTTGTTACTCTCAAAGCAGAATTGTTGCAAGAAAAATATTTAAATGAAAACAATCCTGACATGAGCTATTAAGAAATACTCAGCTCCAAACGGATACAAAATATGAAATGCGACAATCATTTGAATCTTTTTTTTTCCCTTAGATTTTGTGGCTCCAGAATCTTGTTGCTGTTTTGCAACAAGAATTCACACACACACACACACACACACACACACACACACACACACACACACACACAGATTATTTTAAGAATCAAAGCAAACACATGGAAATGCATGGAAGCTACAGATTAGCTGTCATTGCATTGAAGTATGACTAACAGTCTTTTAAAAACAGTTGTAAAATAGTTAATAAGAGATTAAAATTATCTAACTATGAAAAGCAGTGAGTACAGTTATACACTGCACTAAGCTGTACAATTACTGATTTTGGTTCAGGGCGTTGCATGAACCTATTCCCTATGTTTTATTGCCATGTTCTCTTGCGTGAACCGAGCCAGTTATTTTTTTCAATAAAACAAACTCAAACAAACCTGACTTCACATAATATGTGAGTAAAGTCATGACATCCTGAGATGGGCTGTCTGAATCCTGCAAAGAAGATGGTAGAGAAATGACATCTAGGGAATGAAATTCTCTCTTAGTAGAAGAACGCATGCATTAATCTTTGCATACCTCCCAAAACAATAAAAAAAATTATTTGCGAATGCCAACACATTCAATTTTGCCTCAAAGACAGAAAGCTATTACAGCTACTCAGCAAATCTTTCAAGAAGCGCCTGCCACTTAGCCTGAAACAAGAACTGTCAGTCAACTAGCATTCATGGTTTGAAGGGAGAAATGCTCTGTTATTTGCTCTGTTATGTTGGGTGTTAACATACCATATCACAGCATTAAGTTTTGGTCAATCTTGAAGCTCAACGAGTAACTTCTGGTCAATCAGCCCATCTCAGTCTAACCTACTGCATGAAAAATATACTACTCTGAACTCTTTGGACAAAGAATGAGATGCTATGGTGATTATCAAGAACAGACAGGAAGAAATGACAGATGCAATCTAATTATCATCTCCACAATCTATCTATAATCAGTAGTCACAGAAAAGGAAAAAAAATTGAGACGAATCAAATTATTTCTCTGTCCATTGGGTTTTCTAGCAGGAAAATTTTAGGAATACCAGTAAATACCCCATTGTAATAATAAGGAAGAGATATAAGGTAACAGTAAGAGAAGTCTTAAAACCAGTAAAAACTACTTCCAACTTTCCCAGTGCAGGTTTCCTCTTGATATTTTTATTAACTACAGCATTATGTCTTTCTATGGTAAGGCAGAGCTATTGTCTTGAACTAAATTATGGATATTCCAGACATCCTGTTTTTGTATTGCTTTCCGCTCATACGAGAAAAATGTTGAAGGAAGATGACAATGAAAAATAGAAGACAATTTTCAATATTGGAATGGATGCAATTGCAAAATTTAACATTAAGATATATATTTCTGCCTAGTATGGACCACAATACAGCTGCTGTTTCCTCAATGTTTGCCAGAGTTATTTTCTATATTTGTATGATTAGAAGGAAAGAAAAAAAAACATTATCTGGTTTGAGGGAAGCGCCAATTGTATATCAAAGGAAACAAACACTGTTCTCTGGCTCACTACCAAATACTTCACAGCCCTTTCCAAAAGGGAAAACTAGACTGAGATTTGTAAAGGAAGCTGTATTGGAGGAAATATGAGGAGGAGAAAAGGTATAACAGAACTTTGCATTACAAATGGAAGACCAAGGTAGCTCGCGTTCAATACTGAAAGACCAATACTTGAGAGATAAAATAACTCTGCCACCGTCTAAAAATGCTTTAGCTTGCAAAATATAACGCATGCACATGTTGATTCGGGGAATGAAAATACATTTTCCTACTCCTGAAACTATTGCACATCAGTTCTCATTAGCTCAGATGGCATCACTGAATATTTATAGATCTTCCTACTTGGTAATTTTTATTGTAATCGTATAATGTAAGAAGGCTCTAAGCATCACAAAATTTAACTGCATAATACACGGACAAAAAGACCAAGCTATATCAAAACAGGAGCTGCTATAATAGAAATCAACAGCCACAATACCACAAAAATACTTCAAGTTCTATTTGCTCTGGATGGTCTCGGCTGTAAAACCAAATAAAAACTCCTGCAAGTACATCATTGAAAGATTAATTGTGCTTCAAAAACTGGAATTGGAGAACAGCCATGCCTCCACCCCCCTCTTCACATTTACTGTATAGCTACTGGTTTGCACAGATTAATTCCATAACTGCTTATCGATACACGCCTCCCCTCAAAAATAAAGCAGTATTTAATGCGGGGTATTTTTCTTCCTCGTCCCCCAGAACTGACCTTCCTTAAGACACTTCGGGATGTCTGGGTCAAGGCATTCCTTTCTCTTTAAGGATTCGATATCTTCAAAAGGTAAAATCCCTGGGAAACTCTGCTGCTGCTGCTTCTTGGAGCTATCGATCATGATGGGATTCCTTCAGAAAGGCAGCATCTAGCGAAGGAAAGAAACCAATCTACCAGCCAGCCAGCCAGTGGTATTATGCTGCTCCTTTCAGTCAGTTTGGCAATAATTGAGCAATTATGTCTTTAGAGCATCTGAAAGCAGCCATTAGCCTTTGCTTCCCAGCTTGACCCGAAAGTATATTCAAATGACTAAAAGCACTCGGAGAGGGCGGAAGGCTTGAGCTCCCAAACCCCACCTTCCTTTCCCAGGCAACTGCTCCGGATCCCTCCCCTTTTCAGCCACCCTGGTTCTTCTCCCGGTTGCTTTGCATTCAATATGCAGTTTGATGGTCAGAATCATCTGACAAACACTGAGTCAAGCAGTTAAAAATAAATCCCAGCCTTGTTGCAGAAGGAGCAACATTTGGCGAAGCTGCACCTAAGATGACAAACTCCTACTGGGGACTCTTCTTTTGGAAGGTTTTTTTGGAAACACTTTCGGCTGCCTGGTGCGTTGCGTTCTTTCTTTGATTTCTAATATTGATGACTAATATTAATATTCTAATAGAAAAAGGACTTGTACGTATTCTAATAGAAAAGAGGGTTGTACATAAGCCAAAACAGTTATAAGTTAAAACTATATTGACACAGATCTGTGAGCTCTGATTAGCCAATTATAGAGTATTAACATGTTGTGTGTTTACCTTTCTACCGGTCATTTTTTCCTGGTCTATTTTGCTGACCTGGACCAGGGGAAAGAAAATGCCTGAGCAATCTGGAAGAATCTCAAAAAAGAATGAAAGAAGCCGCACATGCACACACACACGCACGCCCACCCTTGTTTAAAGCAACATGGGAGTAAAATCTTCACCACCTTTGTGCAAAACCAGTCCTTTTTCTACAAACCTCCCTGGAGAGTAGACAACCATCCCACTCGATCAACACACCTCAAAACGGTCAGTAGGAAATATAGGCACGTGTAGGGACCCTCAAGAACAACAAACAGATTTCCTCCCGCACAACCCTCGTTCATTTCAATGTCCCCTGTGCAACAAAAAAAGCTCCACGTTGTTATTCAGAGGCAAAGCAAAGCAAAACAAAACAGCTGCTCCGGTATGGATACAGATTCAAGTGATATAACTTAGAATAGAAATATATTGAAAGACAAAAAAAACAAAAACCACAGAGATATGCTACCACCCCAGAGGTTTGCTCATTGTACAAGCACTGACCATTTTTTTTTTCTGTTTCAACAGTCATTCTGTATACCTATAAATCCAAGGAACTACCAACCACCCAATCAAGGAACCACCAATTCAAACAAACAAATAGTCTAAACAAGCAACCATCAAGAACACTCCCACCAACACCGAGAGGGCAAGCCACTTATATATCAACAGAGAACAAACACCACTCCCTTCTAGCCCTGATGATGTTACCTAGTCAGGTAATGAAATGTCCGCAAGAAAACAACAGATCCAGACTTTAGCCAAGCAAAACATAAAGCTGAGGGGAAAGGATACAGCCGACCTAGGAAAGAAAATATGGAAGAAGCCAGGGGTGGGTTCCACTTACCTGTACTACCAGTTTGCAGCAGGAGCACGCGTGTGTTTTGGCGCATGCGCAGATCACCCATGATGATGTCGTGGCACGTGGGTGGAGCCTCCCGCTGGTTTTAATACCGGTTCTATAGAACCGGACCGAACCGGGAGCAACCCACCACTGGGAGAAGCAAAAAAAAAAATTAAGGAAAATAAAGGAGGAAATGGAGCTATGGATAAGACGGGACCACCAATTGCAGAGGAGGCAGAGGAACCAGTTGCAAGCCACGGGAACATTAGATCAGGTGGGAAAAGGAGATTTAGAGAAATAAAAGGAGGAGAGCTGTTATGCTGTACTGGGGAAGGAGTAGGAAGCCTTTAAACTCAGCCACACAAGCTCCCTGGGTAAATTCTGTGCAGTTCGGAAAACCCCCAAATCCCACTCTTGGCTGGCCCCTCCCCTCCCCTCCCAGGAGTCCCCATGCCCGTTTTGGATGCAGGTTAAGTGCAGGGCACGCACTGAGGCTCAGGGAGGGCAAAAAACGGGCCTACTAGAAGTTCGGGAAGGCTGGAAATGGGCTCGTTTCCAGCCTCCAGAGGGCCTCTGGAGCTTGGGGAGGCCATTTTCGCCTTCCCAGAGGCTCGAGGAAAGCCTCCAGAGCCTGGGGAGGACAAAAAGCCCCCCCGCATGGTACAGGAGGCCGACTAGGCCATGCCCACCCTGGCCACACCCACCCAGCAACCAGGCAGAGAACCCCTTGCTAAAGTTTTTGAAGCCCATCCCTGGGCAGGTTGCTCTCTTCTCTCCATGATCCAAAGATGCTTTTCCAAAAGGCAACTGGACTTCCTTAGGTTTTTTTTTTTCCTTGAAAAGGTTTTGCTTCCCATCCAAGAAACTTCTTCAGTTTTCAAGGAAAAAAAACCCAAGGAAGTCCAGTTGTCTTTTGGAAAAGCACCTTTGGGGCAACCATGACCTGGATAATGAAGAATCTCCATAGACATCTCTCAATAACCAATCTATTTTACAGATTTATTGTGGGGGAAAGTAGAATTAGGGGATATATTCATTCTCTCTCTCTCCATCCATCCATCTCTATAAGTATATCTATATCTATGTATTTATGCATTTATGTATGTATTTACACACACACACACACAATCTTGAGCACCTTATTGAAAGTCGAGGTATAAATTAAACAAATAATAAAGAGGAGGAAGGTATTATTTAATTTAGCCGAAAATCCATCTTGTTGACCAGGAATTAATAGGCAATTCCAACATTTGAATGACATCTAAGTAACATAAAACGGTTTGCAACTCTCTTCTAAGATGAGCTTCATGGTGCCTCTATTCTTCTTTTTTTTTTTAAATTTTGTATGACATTTCTTAAGCAGAAAAATTCTAATACTTTCTTTGTGCTGCAGCACTTATCCTCATTAAATCACTCCAGAGAACTACCTCCTCCCCGTCTTTGGGCTTTTTAATCTCTTATTTTCAGTGTAAGCATCCTTTTAATCTTTTCAGTTAGTAATCAAAAGCAGCTTCCAAAATAAGCCATCCAATCAGCGAAAACAGTTTTCCTTAATGGGTCCCTGGAATTTATTATTATTGTGGGACAACCAAAACCAATTTTTGAGAGAAAAGGAAATGATTTTTTTTTTTGCTCTACTGCCAGCTAATTTTTATTGCTACTTTGGGAGCAATATAATATGCTACACGTTGATCCAATCCCTTTAGTAAATTCATGGTTTCTTCTCCGTACAAGTTACTCAATCCAGTTATAATTAGTAAATGTAAATTATGATCTTTGGAGAGCTGGAGAGAAAATTATCAATGCTTTTGAACTTTGATGTTGGAGAAAACTCCTGAGAATGCTATGGGTAACTCAGAAAATATTAGCTTTTCAAGATAAATTGGAGCAGGAAAAAGAAAGCGCAAGAATCACAAAAATATTTCTTTATTGTTCTGGATACATAACAGAAACTTGAAAGCGTGCTAGAGTTTCCCTTTGCCCCTCTTATATCAAAAGGAGCCTTGGTGGTGCAGCAGACTAAAGCGCTGTTAAGTAGCACTTAGCTGCCAGCTGCCTGCAATTACTGCAAGTTCAAATCTCACCAGGCTCAATGTTCACTCAGCCTTCCATCCTTCCGAGGTAGATAAAATGAGGACCTGGATTGTGGGGGCAATAAACTGACTTTGTATAAAAAGAACACCGCTTGGGAGGGCCGAAAGCCCTACTAAGCAGGTATATACAAAAGTATGAAGGCTGTTGCTTAACGCATTGTAAGCCGCCCCGAGTCTCTGGAGAAGGGCGGCATATAAATCGAACCAATAAATAAATAAGTAAACAATAAACAGAATCAAGGCAGGGTTGTTTTGAGTTGGTTCCTCACACTTTCGCCTTTTTGTCTGCTTTTCAGTCCTTTAAGAGCTCCTGCATAAGGGAATTTCCATACCCCCTTACAGTGGTGGGATTCAAGTAATTTAACAACCGGTTCTCTGCCCTAATATTTCTTCCAACAACCAGTTTGCCAAACTGCTCAGAAAGTTAACAACCGGTTCTCCCGAAGTGGTGCGAACTGGCTGAATCCCACCACTGCCCCCTTACAATTTCAATGGAACCCAGGCACTTAAAACTGTATCAGAATCCCAAACATGTTAGGCACCATTAACAGCCCGGCCCCAAATACCGGAGGAAAAAAAAATGGTTTTCAAAGCTTTCCAATAGGTTAACAGTTTCTCTTGTGAAATCCAGAGTCATTGGGGAAGAACTTAACACAGGTAGTCCTCGACTTACAACAGTTCATTTAGTGACTGTTCAAAGTTACAATGGCACTGAAAAAAAGAGACTTATGACTGTTTTTTACACTTACGACTGTTGCAGCATCCCCATGGTCATGCGATTTACATTCGGATGATTTACAACTGTCTCATATTTATGACGGTTGTAGTGTTCTGGGGTCATGTGATCCACTTTTGCAGCCTTCTGACAAGCAAAGTCAATGGGGAAGCCACATATATTTAACAACTGTGTTGCTAGCTTAACGATTGCTGTCGTTCCCATATAACAACACTGGCAAGAAAGGTCGTAAAATGGAGCAAAACTCACTTAACAAATGTTGCACTTAGCAACAGAAATTTGGGGCTCAATTGCGGCCATAATTCAAGGACTACCTGTACTTTGAAAAACTAGAGGCAAATGAAAATTTGGATAACAAAAAAAAAAAAAAATGACTCTGGCTCATAACAACTCAGAGTTTAACAGATGGTCAATAATAGTAAATGATGTCCATCAGACAACAAATAATTTGAGAGTAACTAATTTTACACACACACACACGTGTGTGTGTGACATATACCATGTTTCCCCGAAAATAAGACCCTGTCTTATATTTTTTTTAACCCTGAAATAAGTGCTTGGCCTTATTACCATGCGCTCAAAAGCCCAATTGGGCTTATTATCAGTGGATGTCTTATTTTGGAGAAAACAGGGCATATGTATGTATGTATGTATGTATGTATGTGTGTGTATGTGTGTGTATGTATGTGTATGTATATGTATATATATATATATATATATATATATATATATATATATATATATATATATACATACACACATACAGAGAGAGAGAGAGAGAGAGAGAGAGAGAGAGAGAGATTTTGAAAACATGCAAAAATGGGCAACTTTTATAATACAAAATATCCCCAGACCCTCAAAATTAAGTTCAGTATTCTCTGCCACAACACTTCCACTATGGATTTACAGGGTTTTCCTCTACTGTCTCTCTCTCTCTCTGTATATATATATAACATCTGCACAAATTCAAGAGATTTTTCCAGTGAGCATTAATTTGGATTTCAAATACTGCATTTCTAAAATATGAATTTGCTTTAATTATGGTTATCATGACAGAAATGGTCATACATCACTGTGAACAATGCCTTGATAGATCTATATGGAATATGCATGTCATATATTTTGAACCCATTCTCCCCTTCAGCAACATGAACAACATATGTTGACCAAGTATATGTGTCTGAGATGATCTCATCTTTCTACCCTAAAGGGATGAATCAGTGCACAAATACTCTTTTGTATACCGTAGGGTGATTTCTTACTCATCAAAAACACTTTTGGTATATAAATCAACTTCGCTTTCCCATTACTTCACTAGAGCTTGAGAAGAACAAGTCTCACTGCTGAGAAGTTAGAAATAGACCTAAATAAAAGTCTTCCTGGCAACTGCAGTAAAACAAACAAACAAACAAATACCCCAGGGACCTCTATCAAATTTGGCAGGATCAGTGTAATGCTGAGACAATTACTCCAAATGATTATTTTTACAAGTTCATTTTTTAAGGAAAGCATTTGTTGGCCCAGATATTTAATTGCAAGAGATATGCATATAGTGTTGATTTTAAGTAACGTATCTGCTTTGCCTATCTTCAACAGATAAAAATAACAATTTGGTAAGGTAACAGAAACTTGGGTTCTTAACATGCTTTAAGAAGGGAAGGGAAGAAGGAAACACTTTTTTAAAAAAAATTCCATTGCATTTTCTAGATTTTAATGTCCCATCATCAAAGACATAGAAATTATTAAAGTAAACTCTGATGCAAGTCTTTATATACTTTTGAGTTATGTAAAAAAAATTATAGTAGTATACAATAAGCAACTACATCTATGTTCTGGGTTCAAATTTTAATTCAACTAATAAATCAGTGTTGTATGGATCACTATAATAAATTGTATATTTACATTTAAGCCCATTCTTAAAGAGTTAATCGGAGCGAACACTGAATTTTTTAAAAGTCAGCCTTAACCATTATTTTCTCTAGAAAAACTAAAGTAATTATTCTCCATACAATCCCCCCCCCCCAATAAACTATAACAGACATTTTTGGATTAGTAGGACAAATTTAAATCTAGCATTATCTTAAATCTCTTTTTACATCTACATTAGCTATTCTGGTTTCAAGATTTTTAGCATATTAAGATAAAGTATGTATTATCTGAATGTACTGACTGGAAAGCCTTGGGACTGATACAAGGAATGTTGAAAAGGAATTACAGTTTTACACACATATCTTTCAATGTAGCTATTTCTTTTCAGAGAGCTTTTTTTTTACAAACTTAGAAATAATTACTTTCTTCTAACCAAGGTCATCACCTACAAATTAGCTAATGCTATTTTTATCCCAATGGAGTTACCATCAAACTTTGCCAGAACAATTTAAAGTGAAACAGGAAACACAAGACAAATGTTTTCCAAAGTGGGTATAAATAGTAAGATCAAAATGAAGATCCCTTTATGAAGCCATTCCAAAACTGAAGCAACAGTGACAATCCTTTAATCGCGCGTTCATTTTTTATTGTCTTTTCTAAGGCTTCCCAGAAGGAATGTCAATAAATACCAGATGAATTTATGGACAGATATTTTATTAAAATCATACAATCATCCATGAGGTAAACACTACGAGGCTACAACTGAGTAGCTGCTGGTTGAGTTGAGATGTCTTGTTCTTAGAAGAAGCTTGTTTTAGCTAACTTCCTACTGGCAAAACAAACAACTCTTTTCTGTAAAAACTGTTAAGTCAGTAATTTTGGGAGCTAAAGAGATTTTCAGACATGTTTGGGCTTCTACAAGCAAGACATAGCTCACTAGCAACAAATTAATTCAACTCTTCGTACTGTATATTGTAAATAGGTCATTTTGTAGATTGACAGCAATGCCCTGAAGTCACCTGGAATTTAGTTATTAGTTGTTTGTAGACGGCCTATTTCATTGACTGAAGGCAGACGAGACAATAATTTATCAACCATAAAATGACATCACAACCAATGCATATTAATAAGAAAGGCTCCTCCAAGAGAATCAATTCCAGAATAAAACTCTTAAGTCCACGATAACTCATCATCACTGGCCAAGTCTCCAACTACATAAAGTGGTTTATTTATTTGTTTCGCAATAAGAAGTACAGAGCACCAACAGCAAAAAATATTTTTCAGAGGAAATATGTTATATTTAACAGCAGAAAGCTTAAATTAGCTTATGTGAAAGTCCTAGTATTCTTTAACTCAGGGTTTAACTCGGGGTTTAACTCAGAATTTCCAAAACAATGAGTTTCTGAATCAGAGAGATATTACCAGATCCTTATTCTACAGTTTTGGGTGGCAAATTTTCAATTTTCTAAAAATGCATAAGTGACTTGTATAGATCCTTTCATGTTAATAAAAACAATGCCAGCTTCTCATTTCTACAAATAAAATTAGAATTGAATTGGGATCAGAGGCTGGCACTTACCAAAACATGCATACATAAGACCACTAATGACTATGCATGCTTCACTACAAGTCTAGCCAATATTCTGATTAGATCCACCTCTCTTAGCTTTCTCAATATATAGGTGAGTTCCTTTAGACTCTGTTAGTCATTAAATACATAAATACATCATAATGCATTGATTTTTCAATTCAGCCTCTTGCTTCCAACCCACAAGTGCATTTATATACAATGATAACTTGCAAACAAATTCTTCAGTAAAAAAAAATCTTATAATCATTGGGAAATCAACATTAGACACTCAAGAGTTATAATTTAAATCTTAGCAATTATAAACAAATCAGACAATTGAGCAAAACACTATAAATAAAGGAAATCTGAAGTAAAATTCACAGAATGATTGCAACAGAATTTGCAGAAGAACAGTTCAAAGTCTCCATGGAAACAAGATTATTTTCCTGCTATGAAACTCTTCTGTATATATTCAAGCACAGGACAGACAAACATAGGCAGTTATCACCAAAAGAGCGCCTGGTTCAGTGCAGGACATAGTTAGATCTAAATTCTCCTTCACATTTAATGTCCTCTTGAAAAAAATACAGAATAAGATGATAATTAAATATATTAAATGCAATACATTTGTTACCATGTTAGGAATGTCACATTTGTAAAAATTAACCGAGCTTGCAGAAATAGTGAAGCTGATTTGGTCAGAGAAAAAAAAAAGGATAGACTTAAAAAAAAAAAAAAAAGACTGAAATCCGTATATGGATAAAGAGGTTGAGGAAAGGTTTAAAATGATATTTATTTGATAGAAAGAAGGATGGAAAGCATGATTGTATGGATTCCCCCCCCCCCTTTAAATAAAAACTTTTTTTCTCTCTCTATTTCTTATTTTCTGTCTTTGCTTTTGTTTGTTTTGTATATTTTATTATACTGAAAAAAATCTAAGAAAAAAGAATGCCACATGTAGCAAAGGGTTTCAACCAGCTCTGGACTTAGCCTTCCCTCCTTCCGAGGTCCATAAAATTAGGACCCAGATTGCTGGAGGCAATATACTGACTCTGTAAACCGCTTAGAGAAAGGGTTGTAAAGCACTGTGAAGCGGTATATAAGTCTAAGTACTACTGCTGTTGCCATTGACTCAGCCTTCCATCCTTCCATGGTCCATAAAATTAGGACCCAGATTGCTGGAGGCAATATACTGACTCTGTACACAGCTTAGAGAAAGGGCTGTGTAAAGCACTGTGAAGCGGTATATAAGTTTAAGGGCTATTGCTATTGCTAGTTTCATTAAGTATTCCAGTGTACAGGTATTTAAAAAAAAAAAAAAACACCCTACAGAAGACATGTTTTAAGGAAGAAGGCCGTCTTTTGAAAAGACCCCAGGCGTGCCAATTTTCACCACACCGTTTCAAAGCAAGAACATTTTATCAAGTAACATTAACAGCACAGTTTGACAGAAGGCTTGGCATTCGCGCAAATGAAGTTATTCCTGCCTTAATGGAAATGCTGGCATAATTGCAACAGCCGAAGAGTTTTCTTTTGACTGCTTGCTTAGTGCAAAGAGACGCTGCCATTTCAAAATTGACCTTCCCCCCACCCCCAAAAAAAACCATGAAGTATCTTTTCAAATACATTTTAAAGAAGAAATTGTAGAATGAGTTTCCATCAGGTGTCCTAAAATAAAGACAAGTTTTGCTCTCTCTTTTTTTTTAACCACGAAAATGAAAGTGGAATTTATCTGGGAGAGGAAAGAAGCCTGGAGATTTTACTTACAGGGATAATGACATACTTTCAAAGTATGTAGACGCTGAGAAGCACAAAAACTATGGAGAAGAGAAATAATGGAATTCAAAGCGTTTTAAATAAACAGCAGATACCTCGAACCCGATGAATCATTCTGAATATACCAGGATGATGCAATTTAGAAAATAATGATCAATTCTGTCTTTGCTCAGAATGTTAAGATACAGACAATATTGTCTGTCCAGCCACAGAGAAATTCTCCCATGAAAAAAAAGGCATCATTGAAGGGCCACTCAAGTTTAAAGTCAAGCCCTGGAACCTTCCAATTAAAATGAAATTAAACCTTCCAATTAAAATGGTTTATTTAACTCTTTAACCGCTGGGCAAGGAGAACAGAGATCTATTAGAAACAGCAGGCCATAATAAATGTAAGTATTAAAGAGATATCAACCCTGACTGCTCTTTAGAAGGCCAGATCCTGAAGAGGAAACTCAAATACTTTGGCCACCTAATGAGAAGGAAGGACTCACTCACTGGAGAAGAGCCTAATGCTGGGAACGATTGAGGGCAAAAGAAGAAGGGGAGAAGTAGGGTTTTTCTTTGGTCAAGCCTTATCTGTTTTTGCAGCTGAAGATGAGAGACAAGTGAGGGCCGATGTGATATAGTAGTTATGGAGGCAAAGAAAGGACGCAGATTGAAGTTCTCCCTTGATGAAAGCATCCTGGATAATTCTGGGCAAGTCACTCACAGTCCATCTGACTTCAAAGGGTAATTGAAAAATTGGAAGAGGACATGATTTTGTTATTTATTTAATTATTTATTTAATTTATATGCTGCCCATCGCACACAAAAAGTCATTCTGGTTGGTAGGCTGCCTTGAGGGAAAGGGGTGATATAAATATGCAGTTAAGTAAATAAGGACAGCTTTATGGAAAAAGTTAAGAAAGTATCTGAAAAAGACTGACGATATGTACACTACTGAATTTTCAGGTTCACTGAAGAACAATGTTTCAAATTGGTGGGTTTTAAAAAGAAAGCAAACAAAAAAATAGGAACTAAACATAATTGTGACCTATCAAATGTGTTTATTGCAGGTTTAGGTCTTGAATAAAGTCTTTTACCAATATTTGTACTTGTTCTTATAGCACTGACACATATTATTTCTCTATCATACTTGTTGGAGGGCTTCTATTTATTTACTTATAATACTCTTATGCTACCTAGCTCAATCACAAACACTAGATTTTTATGTAGAATTCTAAAAAATAGAGACAGCGAGAGCAGAAACGCAAAATTCCCCAGGATTACTGCTTTCCTACGAACAACAGCATCATGTTGTTTAAACAGCTACTCATTCCCCCTTTCCGTTTTGAATCGAGTTCCCTCACAATTAAATGCTGGGGTTTTTTTGCTTAGAAAGAAGGAAGGAAATATGCTAGAATTGTACAGAACCATATATGACACATAACACGTATTTACATGGATTTCCTGTCTCTCTTCTTCAAAATCCCCCCCCAAACTAAATTATAAGGAGAATCTCATGCCACCAAAGGTGATTATAGATGCTCATTTGATAGAAAATAGGGCTATCAGTGGTGATTACAATAATGTTTCCATAATAAAAAAAAATTCTTAATTATTTGTTGTGTGGAACCAACTGGGGAGAAATGGCAATAATTTCCATGCTTCCTGGATTTATGTCAGTGGCCACTGTAGGATACCAAGTTTTGGGAAAGGCTTTTCAATTGCCCTGGTATCATCTTAGATTCTTATCTTTTTTTTTTTTTTTTAAATTTGATTTCTATGCTGCCCTTCTCCGGAGACTCAGGGCGGCTTACAATGTGCTCAGCAATAGCCTTCATCCTTTTGTATATTTATACAAAGTCAGCTTATTGCCCCCACAAACTGGGTCCTCAATTTACCTACCTTAGAAAGGATGGAAGGCTGAGTCAACCTTGAGCCTTGGTGAGATTCGAACCTGCAGTAATTGCAGGCAGCTGGTCTTAATAACCAGCTTAATAACAGGATGCCTTAGACCACTGTACTACCAAGGCTCTTGCTTGCTCTGTGGTGGCAAAAATACTTTAAAACATGTTTCTAAAATGCATTGTATCCAAACTTCGTCACTGCTATATCACATCCTACTATATCCAATGCTTGTCTGTCCTAGAGGCTTATTAATACAGTATTCATCTTGACATGCCACTATCTCCTATCTGTTCAAGATTTATTTGTTCATTTAAAACATTTACATAGCTGCTAGATAATAGGCTAGTAAAATGTTTTTGCAATGCCATCAGATCACACAGCTCAGCTTCATAGAATGCAGAAATGAAGATTACATCATGCAAAGAAGAGCTTCGGTCTGTTAATAATAGAATTTATTTGGAGGCACACAATCTAAAGAGAGATTACCCTGCTGCGTGAAAGAAACCTATTATTCCATCCGGAGATGCTGAAACTGGTTGAGCAACTATGACATTTGCTGGAAAACTACTTACTGAGTCCTTCCAGATAAAGAGATTACTCAGGATTGCTCAAACTGACTTCCCAACTTTTGAGCAGCACTTTAAAGATTCTGATAGAAGACTCTTTTAAATGAAATTAAAGCTAAAGATGACACAGCAGACAGGAGATTTATATACCTCTTGATTGTGAGTTAATTAGTTCCACTTCTTAGGACACAAACCTTACTGCTGATCCTAGACAGAATCCATAAACCGATACTTGAAGTTCTTTTCCAAACAGATAAGCTTATCAATTTCTCTCTCTCTCTTTTTTTTTTTAACAAATTATGGGACTTTCTATCAAGGAAACATTATTACTCACAAGTTTTACAAGGCCGATGTGAAAAAAACCCAGCATCCTTTCCTCAATTGGGGATGAGGAAGAGGGACATTCTAAAAATATTTTTCCGACAAGTCTTACGAATGTAACCTAAAAAGATTCTTGGTTTGACTGAGTGATAGAAACCAAAAATATTCAGCTTTTAAAAATTAACATTTTAGTTTTATTAACTAAGAGTACAATGGCTTCAAAGCTTATTGTACCTAGGCGTTAGTTCAATATCCCGCTTTCCTTCCAAAGCAGTAAACATAACATATAGATAGTACAAATCAGACCTGTTCTGTGAGCAGAAGGAATCTCTCTCTTTCTCTTTCTTTCTCTTTCTTTCTCTTTCTTTCCCTCTTTCTCTCTCTCTCTCTCACACACACACACAGAGTTCTTGTTTAAAATCTTCCCTCCTCCAGGCTGCTATTTGCCCTAAGGAAGATGATATTCCAATGACCTCATGGTGTGAGACAAATGTCTAAAAAATCTACTGCCACTCTCACTTTGATGTCGCATTTAAATGAGCTTTCCCCATAAGTGTTTTACAAACAAACCACATACCTCACATTTGCTTACCGAACATAACGTCAAGCTTCTCCATTCTGCCCAATCATAAATATCCAGCAATCTTCACGACAAGTTTATTCACAGCCCTATTTTATTTCTGCGTTTTATTTACTTGCCTCGGTTAAATATATTAAGTTGCAACCCATTTTTCACATGAAGGAAAAACAATCCAACTCATTGGAAGTTTATTTCCTGTTACTGTTTTCTGTTAGGTCATTTATAGGATGTCATGGCATTCTTAAAAGCCATTTTACAGAAAATGTCTGAAACTTCATTCATCCAATCGCTACACTCAAGCTTTTTTTTTAATACTTCAGGAAAAGGAACATCCTGAATTGAGTGATATCCTTTGGGGAAATACTAAACTGATCTCCAAATAAACAATGTTTTTATCCACACACAAAAAAGGTCTGGAAATTTACATGAAGATTGAATATTAATATCCATATGATTTTTTCTTTTTTTTTACTGTTAAAATTTGGACATCAAATTGCATTTCTAGTTATTTTGTTAAAGCAAGGGGACAGAGTCCCTAATAAATCTCACTAAAAGTGACAGAGATTTAGCTTAAGTGTTTACCAAAAGGAATGACTCTACAGAAATTCTTTTAAGAAGCCTGTGAAAATGTCAGCAGAGAGTTGATTTTAGAGGTCAGTTCTCTGGAGACCACTGGAGCTTGGCCTGTGGGTCTTTTCACATGCTTTAATATTTGAAATTTGTTCCTTGCAGACACTGACAGATGCCTAGGGAATGCTGGAATTGTGGGAACTGGCAGTCCTGAGGACAATGACAGGCTAAATGGGAAATAGCACATACAAGATCTGCCTCCACATTTCTTATAAGCTAAGAGACGTCATTGCTTAGATAAAAGACACAAATTGACAAAATGATTCACACGTCACAGTTTCCTCCCTGTCGATTTTTACCATACTGGACCCCAAGTGAATTTAATTTACAGTGAATTTCACTACATGTTGCGATTTTGTATTTATATCATGGAACAGCATTGATCAAAGAAGTATGGCTTAAATAACAATAATTTTAAAAAATCAAAACTTTAAAAACAACAGAACTGGATTTAAAAGATAGCCTTGCGTATCAAGTTATCAATTTGTTTGCAACAATTTTTGTTTTCCACATTTAAAGACCATGGGAAGAACTGTGTCTCCGTGGACTTGGGATTATAAAGGTTAAAAACAGTGATTTTTAAAATGAAAGCTGGAGAGTAAAGAATTTGAAGACTAACTGTAAGCAAAGCCACTTTCAAAATCAAAATCTCGGATCAGTACTAAAAGCTTTTTGATGAAAGACTTTAGAGGAATTATATTTTTGGAAGACTGGCCTCACCAACAGTTGATTTGTACTCAACTATATAAAACAACAACTAGCTCAGAGGCCAGAAAATGTCATGCTTCCTTTTAGACCACTTCTAATTTGTGCAGAATTCCCTATGGACTCTGGATAACTTAACATACTGCATTTCCTAAGTTCATGCTGAGAAGATAAATGAACTTGAAGCCTGCGTTTTTATGACAAAAACAAGGCAATGCCTCATGACACAATGAATTCCCGTTGGCAAGATATGCAAAATTGTTTTCACACTCTGTATTTCAAAGTAAGGCAGCAATGGAAAAAAATACATTGGATCAACCTCCATTAAAGAAGCCCAAAGGACAGAGCTGATCAATGAGTTGCTGCAATAATAGTTGATGTATTAAAATCAGGTCCAAAAAAAAAAAAAAAGCTGGGCTTCACACAATGTATTCCATCTGATACTTTTGTTGTTAGTTGCGAAGTTGTGTCTGACCCATCACGACCCCATGGACAACGTTCCTCCAGGTCTTCCTGTCCTCTACCATCCTCCGGAGTCCATTTAAGCTCACACCAACTGCTTCAGTAACTCCATCCAGCCACCTCGTTCTCTGCCGTCCCCTTCTTCTTTTGCCCTCCATCGTTCCCAGCATTATTAGGCTCTTCTCCAGTGAGTCCTTCCTTCTCATTAGGTGGTCAAAGTATTTGAGTTTCCTCTTCAGGATCTGGGCTTCTAAAGAGCGGTCAGGGTTGATCTCCTCTAGGACTGACTGGTTTGATCATCTTGCAGTCCATGGGACTCACAGGAGTCTTCTCCAGCACCATAGTTCAAAGGCCTCAATTCTTTGGCGCTCAGCCTTTCTTATGGTCCAACTTTCACAGCCATATATTGCAACTGGGAAAACCATCGCCTTGACTATACGCACTTTTGTTGGCAGGGTGATGTCTCTGCTTTTTAGTATGCTGTCTAACATTGCCATAGCTTTCCTCCCCAGGAGCAAACATCTTTTAATTTCTTGGCTGCAGTCCCCATCTGCAGTGATCTTGGAGCCCAGGAAAATAAAATCTGTCACTACCTCCATTTCTTGCCCATTTCTATTTGTATTGTTAAAGACATAAAGAGATTCCTGTCAGAATAGATTTTCAGTCAAATAGGAAGACTGAAATGAAAGAAGTAAATATTGAGTATAAAAAATGAGTTTTTTAAAAAAATTGGAACCTGTCACTATTTGACCTGTAGTTTTTAATCAAAATTTTTGTACACAAGCAATACTGCCAACATCATAAAGAATGGCTTTGAGGGTTTTTTTTTTTTTTTTTTGGTTTTTTGTCACCACCCCTCTCCCCCAATAATAAACTGTTGATTCTTAATATGAAGTGAAAAATCAAGTCACAACAAGCAAAGGATGAATAATCCATTTCAGGCTGCAAAAGAGATTATAATAAAACCTGCTTGAAAACTAGGATGAAAAGCTTACTGGAAGAAATCCAGAGAGTTTAGGATACATTGCCAATTATAAGCTATACATTCTAAGCAAACATTTTCAAGATCTGAATGGACTTGTTAGAACTTCTTTGAGCAAAGCCAACTTCCCTTTGCTGGAAGAGGACAAAGCCAAGGAATATTAGAAATACTGCAGTTATAAGCAAATTGGTTCCCTCTGCTTAGTTAGACTTCCCAATAAGCTATGCAGGACTATTGTTTTAATGGTTCATTCTCAAGTAAATATTGACTCCTTAAAAACAGGCTCTAGAACTATATTATCTTTGGTGTTATCTGAGAAGATGAAGATAACTGAATGAGGACTGCATTAAAATGTTTTCAATGGGACATAAATAAAATCATGGTCCCACAATCTAAAACAGTTACTACATCACATGCACTACTGCTATCTGACTTTAATGAAAGCATCAGCCACACTGGTGCAGACTACTGTCTCACCACTGTTGAGCTGACACAGAAACGGAAGTTTATTACTCCTCTTTAACACATCATTTCCAATTCTCTGGAAATTTCTTTCACAGCTACCTCCATGAGATACATTAAAAAGGTAGTTAAAGAAACAGAATTAAATTCACTATTAGGAATAGGCAAAGTTGGAAGATCTGACGTCATGGAGATTTCCAATACAAACCCTGATATTTCATAGGAAATCACCAGATAAGCATGCAACAGTAAAAGACCACATAGGCAAGTGTGTGTTTTCCCAAACAGATGTGAAGAATGAAGACCACACCAAATGGAAACATATTCAGTTTTCAGACTAGACATGCCCTGATTAAACCTCCTGTTTTTCTTGCCAAAAGAAACAGTGAAGGAAGACATGAAAACAAACATCCGTTAAGTTCTATAAATGACCAATGAAACGAACATTCCAAAACTGGATATTAAAATATAGGGAGTGTTCATTAGCTGAGCGTTGCCTAAATGAGTAATTAATACATTATATATAAGCACTGGAGGATCGCTGCATCTGGAAATCCCCCCATGTTTATGACAGAGTAACGTGACCCATTTTCTGCAACATCATAGAACACTGAGCCATTGATCTTGGAAATGGGCATAAACCCAAAGAATGGCTGACTTAGATCAAAATATTAAGCATGGCATCAGCCATACGGCGTACTTACCACTCTTCCTTTCATTGAGAGGAGGTAAATATTGGTCTGGTTGCAAAGAGAGTTCTTGAAATTCGTGGGCCACTGCTTCACTGTGAGGACTAGGCACAAGGCGTGGTAATAATGCCAAATCATCTTCCGGGTCCACTGTCCCCTTATGTTCCATTGTGGTCTAGCAACTAGAGATAGTGACAACAGAAAATGACTTATTGGCAAAGCTGTTCACAAAGAATAATTACAAATATTCAGCTACTTCAACCAGATCCAGGAGAATCTCTTCAGTTTAAGAGCCAGCACTCTTCATGATTTGCACCATGTATTTTTCTACTCTTGTATGCAGATAGTAAATGGCTGTAAATTCTGTTTCTCCAGCTCAAACAATCTCAGCCACTTAAAAATATGTTCTTGCTTCGAAAATGCTCCGCTCATTTTTATGACTAAAATCAATCCTGTGGACGCTAGCCCATGTCCTCTGCCTTGCTTGTACATGTGGACAAACTCTATCCCCAAACTCCATGTTTGTGGCTATGGGTTTCAGTTTTTTGAGGCTTACAATCTTAATGGGTAGGAGAATCCATTTCTGTGATGAACTTATTATCTTTTAATAACATGTGATTTATCTCTTCAAATCAGTTAATTAAAATTATTCTTTCACATGGACTTATCTGTTAAACACACCTTCCAGTAAGCGAATGGTTTGTTTCCTTGCACTAAACCATGGTTTGATTAAGACACAGTTGGCTGGATTAATGCACTATCAATCATGATATACAAACCAAAGGTGAGGATAGGTAACAAACTATCCCAAAAACAAGTAAATTCTGTCATGTGGATCCTGCTAGCAGATTACTTCAGATTAGTCCAATGTGCAACATATACAGTATTGCATCTTCTTCCATTTTATAATAAAAATAACCAACAATGCACAAATAGTCAAATAGCGCAGCTGAAAATAAATTGTGTTTAATTATCATCTCTTGATGAATAATACCATATGTATCTACGGAACATCGGTACTATAATTTTTCTTTAGCAGCTTTGTCAGCATACTTCCTCTTCAAATCCAGTCAAAGGACCTCCTATAAACATAATACAGATAATTCAGCCTTGACAGAACACCGAGTTCTTGGCTTTTGCTAAATTGTGACTAATTAAAAACAAACCATGTTGGTTATAAGGCCGAGGTTAGGAATCTGTTGAAAGAATGTAGCTTAGCAAAAAGGGGCATTGGATTGGAATAAAAATCCCAGAATCCTTCTGCTGCCCAAAATTAAAAGTGTGTGTGTGTGTGTGTGTGAGAGAGAGAGAGAGAGAAGGGGGGAAAACCTCTTATACATGATATTCCTTCATTTCAGGATAAATTTGAGCACAGCTTTGATTCTATGGGGAAAATCTTGCTATAGCCAGAAAAATACAATAACACAAAAGTGTTGTTTCCAAAATGCTTTGCATAATATTAATTATCCTAGTAACTTCAGGTAGCTAGATGACTTCACTGAATATTCTCTTAACATAACTAGCTACTTAAAATAAGCAGGCACAAGCTATGATGTACGGAACAACCTTGGGCTCTAAGAGCTTAGTCAGCCCTTCCTAAGAAACCCATTGCCATCACAACATTATAAACGGATGACAACGATGTTAAAAACCGGTGCCTGAGAATGGATTCACGCTTATGACCATGTTGGCCTGTCTCTTTTAATATATTTCTTCAGTCACTTTGTCTCAGTTTCTCAAGTTTTAAAAAAGGATTATGTACATGCTTGCATTACCGTTTATTTTGTTTCTGAATTGGTGTCTGCTTGGTTTTATTCTGTACTTAAAACAATGCAGTAGATTGATGGTCTTCTCCGGCAACCAAGAATTCCACCTTGCTCTGCATAACATCTAGATTTGAGCAGCGGTTCGTCTCGTTTATTGTTTTGTTTCTAAATGTCTAAATACTTGGGTTTAGCCAAATAAGAGTGCCAGATTAACCTCCCTATAGTCTTAAAAATAAAATAGCAAAGAAAGAAAGTGAAAAGGGGAAGAAAAATACATTTTATCCAATGAGTGGGGTTTTTTGACGGAAAATGGGGGGGGGGGATTGCAAAATGTGATCATGTGTCCATGGGACACAGCAACTGCTCATAAATGCATGCCTATTGCTGAGTACCCAAAATGCAATCGTGGGACCACGGGGGAGATGCAGCACTCATAATTTCAAACAAGAGTCACAAGTAACTTTTTTTGAGTCTGTTACAACTTCAAATGGTTAAGAGACTGGTTTCAAGTCAAGAACTACCTGCATTCATATAATCAGCATATTCAGAGAGGAGAGGAGAGGAGAGGAGAGGAGAGGAGAGGACAGGGGAGGACAGGGGAGGACAGGGGAGGACAGGACCCAGATTATTGGGGGCAATATGCTGACTCTGTAAACCGCTTAGAGAGGGCTGTAAAAAGCACTATGAAGCGGTATGTAAGTCTAAGTGCTAAAGAGAAGAGAAGAGAAGAGAAGAGAAGAGAAGAGAAGAGAAGAGAAGAGAAGAGAAGAGAAGAGAAGAGAAGAAAAGAAAAGAAAAGAAAAGAAAAGAAAAGAAAAGAAAAGAAAAGAAAAGAAAAGAAAATAATGAAAATCCCTTATCTCTCTAGTGCAATATTTCAGCTATCTACTTTTTCCCCCCATAATAAGTAACGATAGAACCTTTTAAATTCTTACATAATTTCTCAAAGCATGTACTCAGGAGATAAAATGGTACTCATGGTAGATGGTGGGTGTATTGTTTGCTAAGCTTTTCTCTTTTTATATCTATGATTCACTGTCCTTAAGAACACTTCATTTTCTACCTTCCTTATCCTTCCACTCTTCTTTCTGCGAAGTGTTCTTCTTATTCCTTCTATTCACTGACTATCAATTGTTTTCAAGCATACCACCGTGGCCTTGATGTGCTGATCGGAGCCATCAGACTGTTCTGCTGTAGCTTATGAATGCTTTGTCCAATGACTTCCAGCAAAGAATATGCTGGAATAGTGAATTCCAGCAAAGAATATGCTGGAATTCACTACAAGCCATTTTTGTTAGATTTTGTCTATGAAATGGAGGGTCTGAAGAAGGTGGTGTACAGGTACCTCTTGACTTACAACAGCTTATTTAACGACCGTTCAAAGTTACAACGGTACTGAAAAAAAAAAGTGATTTATGACCATTTTTCATACTTATGACCTTTGCAGCATCCCCATGGTTATGTGATTTACATTCGGATGCTGGATTCACATTTATGACGGTTGCAGTGTCCCGGAGTCATGTGATCCCCTTTTGCGACCTTCTGACAAATGAAGTCAATGGGGGAAGACAGATTATCTTAATGACCCTGTTACTAATTTAAGAACTGCAGTGATCCACTTAACAAAGGTGGTGAGAAAAGTTATAAAATGGGGCAAAAGTCACGCAACAAATTTCTCACTGAACAACATAAATTTTGGGCTCAATTGTGGTCATAAGATGAGGATTACCTGTATTTTAGAACACTAAACACTCCTGCATTTCACAAACTGCACATTGTGTAGCTTATGAATAGCCAAAAGTTCCTGTTAAACATAAGCACTGGATTTACAGATACAGGGAAAAAAAACATTTAAAAAGGATTTTGGAATTTAACTAAAGGTACAATAATATGTGGTTGTTACTGCTTAATAATTAGCTTTTTATATTCCTCCTGTCAGTCCCATTTTATGTCATTATATGTTCTCCCAAGCACCCACACACACTCAAACAGGTAACTCATTAGAAGAGTCATTCCAGAGCGGAATCTCTATTAAAATTCTAAGTAAATGCAAATTACTATCTTGGTAGCTTCAGCATCTTATCCATCAAAAGCTGTTATTTTAATTGCACAAACTCAAAGGAATCTACATTTTGCTAAAACTATTTAGGGTCAGGAAATCTATTTGATATGAAATCAGTGCTGCATATTTGCTGCCATCAGAAACTGAATTGAATGAACCAAATAAGGCTAGAAACCCTATTAAATAGGCAAATTAGCCTCTTGCTTTGAAATTCCAAACTTCAACTGATTGAAGGGCTTAATTATATAACTCATGATTTAACTGCTATCTTTACTATATTTGTTAGGCAAAGAGGCCTGCTTATTGAAATACGCAAATGAAGGCATTGAAATATGGTACCTAGCAACAACTGCTTCCAATTCTCATTACTATGGTTACATGTAATATAAAAAGAATCACTATTAGAGAAAAGCGAATTGTATGAATAAGAAAGAAGATTAAGCAAAAGAACTCTTTAGAAACTAGCATTACATTAGACAGAGGCTGAATCGGACAGCAGTTACAAAGAGGATATGGAAATTTAGCTGGTCAAGGAGAGGAAAAATAATTGGGCTGCTCATTCCAAAATATCCACAATGCAGAACTACACAAATTCCAAAGAAACCGAAATTTAATGGCAAGTTTTCAATCCTCGTGCACAGAAACGTTAAAATACAGTATTCAAGTTGAAGTATATTATTCGGGTTAATTTTTTTAAGGAGCCACTCACAAAATGATTTTAAAGGGGGAAAAATGAATTATGAAATTTTCCTCTCAAAAAACCAAAAATATAGCTATCGGGGAGCTGGGATTTCCAATCACATTAAAAAAAAAAAAAAGAACTATGAGACTTTCCATAGCTAAAATTTAAGGCAGCACATATTCTACAATGTTTACCTTTCCAAGTAACTAAATTCCTCTTTGACAAATTCTAATTCTATAAACTAAACATAGCGTGCTAGATAAAAAAAACTTTACTAAAAACTGTTTGCACACAATTAAATTAAATAAGCACTAGTCCACACAACCTAAGCCTTTTAACCGCTATATGTAGCCTTTTTCAGTATACATAATAAACAGCTCCCTAGGAAATAGACACCAGGAAAAAAAAATATTAAGCATCATTATCTCTCCGAGACATTTTGCAAGAAAGAAACAGCATTCCAAAACTGTTTTAACCAGAGAAAAACATTACGCAATCCGCTTTTTTTCCTTAGGAGAGGTACTGCAGGAATACAGGTAGTCCTCGACTTATGACCGCCATTAAGCCCAGAATTTATGTTGCTAAGTGAGAAATTTGTTAAGTGAGTTTTGCTCCACTTTACGACTTTTGCTTGCCACCTTGGTTAAGTGAATCACTGCAGTTGTTAAATTAGTCACACGGTCGTTAAATGAATCTGGCTTCCCCATTGACTTTGCTGGTCAGAAGGTCGCAAAAGGGGATCGCGTAACTCTGGGACATTGCAACTATCATGTGAGTCAGCTGTCAAGCCTCCATATGTAAATCACGTGACCATGGGAAGGCTGCAACGGTCATAAGCGTGAAAATGGTCATAAGTTACTTTTTTCCCCCTGTGTTTTTGTAACTTCAGACAGACACTAAATGATCTGTTGTATGTCGAGGACTACCTGTAATGGCAATGTCTCAGGTCAAACACTAATGACAAAGCATTAGAAGCAAACACAAGATCTTAAGAAGAGCTTTTTGGGATCAAGTGAAGATCTGTCTACTCCAGGATTCTGTACAACAGATGTCCCTAGAAGATGTCTCTAAGAAATAGCCTTATTATTGTTTCTTAGCAACTATTATCTATGATTTGCCTTTGTTTCTGAAAGTAATACACAGACTTTAAAAGTAGCAACTACCATGAAATCTTTCCATGTAAAAGTATGACCATCACTATATGTTAATAGCAGTCATCAAGCTTAGGTGCTCCCTCCCATTTATTCCAGTGCTAAACACTCAGGCTATGCATATTTGCCTCTGGATTCCAAAACAATATTTTATTTTATTCAAAATGTATCTCCAACCTGTCCCAAAAGTGCTTTTCAAAAGGCAACTGGACTTTCTTGTTGCTGTTGTTGTTGTTTTTTTAAAAAAAATCACTTCTCATCCAAGAAACTTCTCCAGCTTAGAACTGAAGAAGGTTCTTTAGATGAGAAGCGAAACGTTTTCAAGGGGGGAAAAAATCAAGGAAGTCCAGTTGCCTTTGGAAAAACATTTTGGGGACAACCATGACCTGGATGATTGAGAATCTCCATAGATAACTCAAACCCTAATTAACAAGGACTCAAGATATCATGCCACTGTTTATTATAACACAACTGCGCTCACAGAGTTTTTCTTTGCTAAGGAAGTATTAACGTGATTATCATGAACCAAGTGGTATTTACTTTATCAAAGGGGCATAACTTCTTCCGTTATTTTGGGGTAAGCTTAAATTTCAAAAATCCGTATTTTCTTACAATATTTTCTCATTTACATTCTAGACAGGTCTACAGTGCTATTGATGTGCTTGCATTCTCTTAATGGTGCTGGACATTTGCTGGTTAAGTTTATTTATGATTTCACCGTTATGCTAAGCTGGCCAAATAATTTCATTTAAGAACAATCTGCAGGTGTTGCACTCTTGATTCGTATCCAGCAAGCTCTTAAACCAAACAAAGTGAGGAAAACATTAGAATACAACTAGGGAGGAAGGAAGTTCAGGTTGGTTTCCTATGTGTACAACAAGCACATTTCCAGCTGTTTTTTTAAACAAGTCTACTCTGTGGTGGAAATTTTATCAACAATATTTATTCCTAAAGAATGAACATACCATCTTTTCAACCTCAAATGCATAGGCACATTCGGTGCACACTGTTATACGGGAGAGCAAATATTTATCTACAGTCAAAGTAATTTTCCCAGAAATCAAACTTCCCCTAGAGTCTTTATGATTTTGAGCTAGTGCAAGCTTCGGAAAATATCTTTAGTCTCAGTTCCCCCAGGTGTTAGAGCAACCCTTTATTTGAATTCTAAAATTCCACCTAGCTGAGATATTGGACTCCCACAGAGTGCCTAGTACAGGTTTCCTGGAATTCACTGGGAAAATCAGCTGTGATTCCTCTGTCGAATAGAATAGAATAACAGAGTTGGAAGGGACCTTGGAGGTTTTCTAGTCCAACCCTCTGCTTAGGCAGGAAACCCTACACCACTTCAGACAAATGATTATCCAACTTCTTCTTAAAAACTTCCAGTGCTGGAGCATTCACAACTTCTGGAGGCAAGTTGTTCCACTGATTCATTGTTCTAACTGTCAGGAAATTTCTCCTTAGTTCTAAGTTGCTTCTCTCCTTGATTAGTTTCCACCCATTGCTTCTCGTCCTGCCCTCAGGTGCTTTGGAGAATAGCTTGACTCCCTCTTCTTTGCGGCAACCCCTGAGATATTGGAAGACTGCCATCATGTCTCCCCTAGTCCTTCTTTTCATTAAACTAGACACACCCAGTTCCTGCAACCGTTCTTCATATGTTTTAGCCTCCAGTCACCTAATCCTCTTTGTTGCTCTTCTCTGCAAGTCTTTCTAGAGTCTCCACATCTTTTTGTACATCGTGGCGACCAAAACTGGATGCAGGATTCCAAGTCTGGCCTTACCAAGGCATTATAAAGTGGTCTTAACACTTGACGTGATCTTGATTCTATCCCTCTGTTTATGCAGCCTAGGACTATGTTGGCTTTTTTGTAGCAGTAGCAGTCCAATGGTTTCAGCCCCCCAATGGCTTTCAGGGAGAAAAGAAGGCCCTGCTCTCTGTCCCATCCCATTGCCACAAACAGCATGTGCCTCGGGTTCAAGGCATGAACAGAACAAACACCTACAAAGAAAGTAGGAATAAAGCGAAAGAGCGGTTTTTGAGAAGGAGAGATTTGTAGGACGACAGCCTATTCACTACCACCATTTCTTGGCAGCGTTTGTTCACAAACCCTCATTGGTTTGAAGTTATTGTAGAAAACACACTTGTTTCTTTTAATTAATAAAGTTGCTGCCTCTGTAGGATTACTTACTCTTGTGCCCCCTGGCCTTCAAAATAGCTGTTTAGCATACCAATACATCACTTACCTATTCTATTAAGAGGGCATGATTAATACTTTTAAACCAAAGAACACGCTTCCCACACGTTTCTATCATTGTGACTTACACCTCTGCAATTATTTTCAGTTTGTAAGAGATGCACGCCCTAAGAATCGGCTTGAAAATTGATCACATTACTTACTGCGGTACTAAAAACTGCTTTTCAAAATTAACTATTCAACTTAACATTTAATCTTGAACATTTCTTTTTCATTTCTCACCTTTTTTATTCCTTAACTTGTATTTTTCCCAATTCTTAGTTACAAACACACACCTACACTATTAAGCGGCACTCGTGGAGTTTATAACACCAGCTCGTATACCATCTCCCTCTTCTGCTGTCAGAAGAACAAAAAACTGACAGCAAACAGCATTCAACAACAAACAAGCAAGCTGAGAGAGCACCAAGGACCCTTCATTTAATCCCTGAGCTACAAATATTCTCCTTTATTGGTACAAAAAACAAAAGCCTGAATCTTTATCCAGTATATTTATATAACTGTCATGACCATAGCACACTGGTATCTAACTATATTCATATGTTCATTAGCCGCAACATGTGAAGCAGATTTTTGAAACTCAAGAACCAGAGCTGTTAATTAGAGAAGCCATTTTAGTTGAGCAGAAGTGATATAATGAATCCATAGAGCAAGTAAGCTCACGCTGTAATTTCAATATTTATCGCTACCGAATTCTAAAAAGGGACATAATGAAACATTTTGTACATGTTTCAGCTGGCAAGATATTCAATTGCCTTCTGAAAGACTTGTACATGTTTCAGAAGGCAAGGCAAGAAACGATGGAAACTAAGGAAAGACAGAAGCAACCTAGAACTAAGGAGAAACTTCCTAACAGTGAGAACAATAAACCAGTGGAACAGCTTGCCACCAGAAGTTGTGGGTGCTCCATCACTGGAGGCTTTTAAGAAGAGTCTGGACAGCCACTTGTCTGAAATTATATAAGGCAGTGTTGGCTAACCTTATTGACACTGAGTGCCCAAAGCGCGTGCACGCGCACACCCATAATGCAATGCGCCTGCAACCCTCCTGCGTACCCTGCCCATGTGCCTGCGATCCCCGCATGCCCCACCCCATGCATGTGCACACATCTCTCACATGTGCCCGTTCCCCGTGCATGCGTGGCAGAGACCCGAAAACCAACTGGCTGGCGGGAGGCGTGTACGCATGTGTGGCGGAGTGGAGCAGGGGCAATGGCTGGTGTGCCCACAGAGAGGGTTCTGCCTGCCACGCGTGCCATAGGTTTGCCATCACAGGTATAAGGTCTCCTGCTTGAGCTGGGGGCTGGACTAGAAGACCTCCAAGCTCCCTTTCAACTCTATTCTGTAACTAAGTTAAAATCCTTCCCGAGGTCTAATACTGACTTGACAAAAGGTCTTGCATATGAACTTCACTAATGACTAGTGATATGATCAACAGACCAGACACACCATATCAAGAATGGGAATGTTGGGCGTAATCACTACTTATTCAGGAAGCTCATTTGGTGATTTTAGATTAGCCAATGTCTTACAAAGCAGCTGAGGTCATTTATCAGGATGGAGGAGGATCAAAGGAGCCCCTGATTTTATCAAAAGCATGCCGTACATAAAACGAAATCTGTGGCTCTCCCCAAAGCCATCAGCTGTATGGCTCCTTTGAGAATCGATTCTGTGATAACCAAGCCACATAACACCAAAGTTGTAATTCAAGCAATTTTTTAAAAAAAAAAGGTGGGGGAAGCAAACTATGCCCTCACTGCACCATCCTAAAGCTGCCTCTCTCTTGAAACTTGCCAATGTATGTTGCACGAGATTTTTGGATATGGGTTTCATGCTAGGCACCTCAATGTGCTCTGTGAATAGGAGTAGGGGTGGTCGTGATTATTATTCTCAGCCACTTCACAATTTCTCTGAATTACTATGAACATTAAAAGCCAGAATAACAACAAAGCACAATGAATGCACGATAGAAAAACAAATAAAATAGAAAAAGCCTCTACTGCCATATATTGTACTCCCTTACAACTGATCGGATTACAAATTTAAAAATACTGGGAAGAAGGGATTGTCTTAGCACAGCAACCAAAATCACATGTTACTGGACGTGTCTAGAGTGGACATTCCGTAAGTTGAGGACCCACAACTAAGAAGAACCTCTTCATTGAAGCTATTCAACTTTACTAAGTAGAGGCACGGAGTAAGTTCCCCCAAGGATGACCAAAATGATCAAAATGACATTGCTATTGGCTTGTATTAGACAGAACTGTGGATCATTAGAAGGGATTTGCACTTGTTTCCCTTGAACGAGTAATTTTGCAGGGAATTTAGATCCCTCGCATCAGATACACTCTGATATTCTAGACCAGGGGTCAGCAACCTGCAGCTCTGGAGCTGCATGCGGCTCTTTGGGCCCTCTGCTGTGGTTCCCTAACAGGTAATCCCACCACTGGCTGGCCCTGCCCCTCGCCCTCCCCTCCCAGTCACTCCTCGCCTGCCCTGAGAAGGTAAGGGTGGTGGCGGGGGATGGAGAAGCGACCAGGACAGACACAGTGAGATACAGAAAGAGGGGGAGAGAGAGACACATAGAGAGATAGAAAGAGAGAGGGAGAGAGAGGGGGAGAGGGAGGGAGGAGAGAGAGATACAGTATATGTCAAAAGGGTTTTGTGGTTCCTGGTGTTTTTTAACAACTGGTTCTCTGCCCTAATGACCGGCTGGGTAGGCATGGCTAGGGGGGGGGGTCATGTGACTGGTGGAAGTGAGTGACATTGAGTTGGCCACGCCCACCCAGGTTTTGTGGCTCCCGGTGTTTTCTTTTCTGTGGGAAACGGGTCCAAATGGCTCTTTGAGTATTTAAGGTTGCAGACCCCTGTCCTAGACAAAAGCTATCAAGCAGAGGGGTGGCCACAAAGATACAGATTAAAGTGATCCAGTTCAATCTGGCTTCAGACTTGTTTGGCTTAACATATTACTTGCTGCCAGGAAATATACAAGAAGCATAAAGCTTTTGATTCTCTAGAACAGGGTTCTCCAACCTTGGCAATTTTAAGCCCGGCGGACTTCAACTCCCAGGAAGTTGAAGTCTGCCAGGCTTAAAGTTGCCAAGGCTGGAGACCCCTGCTCTAGAACATCTCAGCTGCTTTCCACATTATTATGGTCTGCGATACTGTGTCTAAGAGTAGGGCTGGGAACAGGAAACACTTTTATTGTAATGATTCTATTCCTGCTTCACAGGCAGATGTCAAAAGTTGAGTCTGTGGTTCAATCCTATGAGATTTATGTTATCCTGCCCTCTATGCTTTCTCACACCCACATCATGTTTCAGAGACGGTCTAATAATCGGAAGGCTTTGCTGTTTCTGCTCTCTTTTTACAACCCTGTGTAATCCCTTAATTCGGGGGACCGCAGGAAAAGTGGACAAGGGTGAATAAATTGTGGTTCACTCATCTCAAGATGACTGAAAAGATCCACGACTTGAGTTTTCCCTGAATAAGACTGAACTTCATGTGTGAAGAGGAGGGTTGGTGGGCAGGTCTTGGACCGTTACATGCTGCTACAATCAGATGTGTTTTTAATGACACATACTTCTACAAAGCCATGACAAATATCGTATGAGCCTGATAATACCTCTGACTTCATAACCAATAAGAATAAATTATTGTAACATGTTTTAATTTGGGTCACATTGGAAGACTATCCAAAACCTATTAATTCAACATTACAAGGAGCAAATCATTAATAGCATGCATAATTTGCATTAAGACAGCATGTTTTGGTTTCCAACTTGTTTCTTGTTTTGCAATTCCGAGTGCAAAAACAATTATTACCAACCTGCCTTCCATTGAGGACCTATACACT
This sequence comes from Pantherophis guttatus, assembly GCF_059756535.1. Lineage (NCBI taxonomy): Eukaryota > Metazoa > Chordata > Lepidosauria > Squamata > Colubridae > Pantherophis > Pantherophis guttatus. The sequence continues at coordinate 13,226,233 of NC_142076.1, read as the reverse complement.
GCATGAGTCAAAAAGAGGGCTGTGAAAATATTTACAGACCCCTCACATCCTGGACATAAATTGTTTCAACTCCTACCCTCAAAGACGCTATAGAGCACTGCACACCAGAAAAACTAGACACAAGGACAGTTTTTTCCCAAACGCCATCACTCCGCTAAACAAATAATTCCCTCAACACTGTCAAACTATTCACTAAGTTTGCACTACTATTACTATTAATCTTCTCATCGTTCCCATCACCCATCTCCTCCCACTTATGACTGCATGACTATAACTTTGTTGCTTATATCCTTACAATTTATATTGTTTCCTAGTATGATTCGATTGCTTATTTGTACCCTATGACTATCATTAAGTATTGCACCTTATGATTCTCGATGAATGTATCTTTTCTTTTTATGTACACTGAGAGCATTTGCACCAAGACAAATTCCTTGTGTGTCCAATCACACTTGGCCAATAAATAATTCATTCTCTCTCTCTCTCTCTCTTTCTCTCTCTCTCCCTCCCTCCCTCTCTCCCACTCCCTCTCTCTCTCTATCATCTATCCAAACTTAAATCCAATTTTTATTAGAAAACATCTTTACCAATGTGAGTCTTAAAATAAGCAGGGCTTTTTTTCCTGAAGAAAATGTCCTTGTGAAAAATGTATCTGAGGATAAACTAGCTGTTTTAATCAAACAGGCAAAAATAAAACATGTGTTAAATATGTTAATTTATAGGTCGCATTTCTGTAGAACATTCTAATTGCAATATTTGATTTAAATTGAAGTGTTACATTTAAATGTGGTGCTAATTGCTTTCAGGCTTTGCAGAATCCATACTTAATAAGGCAGTCATTTTTAAAAACATAAGTAAAATTCCCAGTACTAATGGCCTATTAGAAATGTAATTTCAAAACAGATGTACCTTTTATTAGGCTCTGCAAATAATCTGAGTTAATCCTAGCAGAACTGTGTCCTACCACTGCTAAATAAAATATTGTATGATTCCGATAAAATAAAAAAAATTTAGCAGATATTTTCTTCCAAGTGTGAGGGACTTGGAGATTTTAAAGTAGAATTACATAAGGATGAAGCTATTTTTGGCTCTCCCTTGATTCTCTGAATATAAAAAATGATTTTGCCGATGAAGAGAAGAGATAACTCATGTCCAAGTGCCTAACGCTTGATCCAACACTAGAAGTGATAGAAGAATTATCATATTTTATTTTGTGATAGAAGAATTATGAAAGACAAGTACAAATCCACTTAAAGGAGCTTCATTTTTTCTGTATATAATATTCCCTGTTCTCTATTTGGATGCTTGTTCTAGGAATAAGATACCTAAAGTTATTAAATAAGGAAAGCAAATATGCTTTCATCATCTTATTCTTTCTATAGTTTTCACGAATCTTCTCCTAGTCCTTAATACATTCTATCTTGTGCACTAAGATCCCTATTACTACAAGCTGCAACCTTGTGTATGACTTGGATAGTTAAAATGTTTGCTTACAATGCGTTAAGCAATAGCCTTCCTACTTTTGTATATTTATACAAAGTCAGTTTATTGCCCCCACAATCTGGGTCCTCATTTTACCTACCTTTGAAAGGATGGAAGGCTGAGTCAACCCTGAGCCTAGTGAGATTTGAACTTGCAGTAATTGCAAGCAGCAGATGTTAATAACAGTGTGCTTTAGTCCACTGTACTACCAAGGCTCCATTTTCATGCTAATGGTATTTATTACTGATAAACTAGCATAAATTATTTTAAAGCATGCAGCCTTTTATTTCTATATTCAACTTTATGACTACAGAGCTGAAAGAGAGGTGATTAAATAAACAACAAAAATGTCAAGAACAGGCTTTCACACAAATATTCAGCCTCTCATGAGGATCATGCTATCAGTTTCTATCTCTAATTCACTGTAAAAAGATGGGATGAAGGTTTTAATCCTTAAAGCCAAAGCGAAAATCTCTAATTACCAATGCATGTCTCTGAAAAATCCAGTTAAATATCCCAGCTGCTATGATTTCTCAATTGTTATATACGGAATTAGATTTCATTTACTACCCAAAATTTAATCCGGGGTTAGAATTGTCATTTTGACTGCTGACTACTGCTATTACCACTTGGATCAATACGTCCTTCTCACAGAAGTTCTCAAAACCAAATGTCCTATGAAAAAAGTAAGAAGAGAGGAATACAGATAGGCCTCAACATACGACCACAACCGACGACCACAATTCCACTGTTAAGGCAATGAGTGGTTAAGTGAGTTTTGCCCCACTGTATGCCTTTTTCTGGCATAGTCGTTAAGCAAATCACTGCAGCTGTTCCATAAGTCATGCGGTCATTAAGCGAATCTGGTTGCCCCATTTGACTTTGCTTGTCAGAAGCTGGCTGGGAAAGTTACAGATGTTGATAATAGCAATAGCACTTAAGACTTATATACCGCTTCACAGTGCTTTACAGCCCTCTCTAAGTGCTTTACAGAGTGAGCCTATTGACCCCAACAATCTGGGTCCTCATTTTACCCACCTCGGAAGGATGGAAGGCTGAGTCAACCTTATGATCACATAACCCTGGGACGGTGCAACTGTCAGAAATACATGCCAGTTGCCAAACTCCTAAATTTTGATCACGTGGCCATGGGGATGCTGCAATAGTCCTAAGTATGAAAAACAGCCAAAAGTCATTTTTTTCCCAGTGTGGTTATAACTTCGAATGGTCACTAAATGAATGGTCGTATGTAGAGGACCCTGGCACTTAATTCCACCCCCAAACAGCTAGTTTCCATTATAGATGGCTGTTATGGCACCATATAGGTTTATTTTTTCTCCCCCTCCCCTTTTTTCTTTTATATAATACTCTTTTGGATTGCAAGCCTAGGGATGATATAACTTAAAGTCGGGGGAAGAAAAACCAGACAAAAGAGTTCTAATAAAAAATACACAGTAAACAACTTAAGCTGTTATTTGACAATAGCTGCCTCATAAGAATGTGATATTTTAATGCCAAAAGAATTCACAGAAAATCTTCGTACGTGCCCATCTCTCCTCCTTCTCTCACATATAAGAAAAACAAAGCAATGTGTGAAACAAAACTCGCACATTGATTTCTCTTTCCTCTGCTGATTGTGTTACCAATTTGACCTTTCAAACATTTATTACTAAGCGCAATATTTATTCATATCATTAACTTTATCTATATAAACAGATGGTTTTTTTATAGGTTAGGTGTTTCAAACACTTCATCTACAGTACCCATCTAAAAACGGTTCTCTTCGTGACGGTAGAATAGCAATAGCAATAGCACTTTGACTTATATACCACTTCACAGTGCTTTCCAGACCTCTCTAAGCAGGGTACAGAGTCTGTATATTGTGCCCAACAATCTGGGTCCTCATTTTACCCACCTCGGAAGGATGGAAGGATGAGTCAACCTCAAGAAACTCTTCCAACACAGCCCTACATCAAAGTAGAAAGAACCAAAGCACCTTTCTATATAGAATAGTTTATTTGTGTGGATATTAGATCAAGCTCAAGATCAATGATTATGGGTGCATTTTAAATACCAGAAAGGTTAGAAGCATATGGAACTTCTGTAATAGGGCAATAATAGTCATATTAAAATAATATTCTTTGAATTATCGCCTCAGCTTCAAGCTGAGAAAACTGTTGCTTGATCAAAAGTGAGACCAGTTCATTTGGGCTTGTGGCATAAAATTCAACAATCTTTTGGATACTTTTTTTTTTTTTTTGCAAAATACTTTATATATATGCTGATTATAATCTGACCTTATTCCAAAAGTAACAAATCAAAATAATACAATTAAAATGAACACATATTTATAGAGTAAAGTGGTTTTTTTAAAAAACTGACTAGAGCTTTTCCTTTCCATGGAATAATGCATGAGAGTGTTTGAAATTTGGAAAACATCTTTCCCCCAGATCTAACAATCCCCTACCTCAGGGGTGGGGAACGATGACCTTTTTATGACTTGTGGACTTCAACTCCCAGAATGGCTGGCTCAGGAATTCTGGGAGTTGAAGTCCACAAGGCATAAAGGGGCCATCGTTCCCACCTCTGCTCTATTTGGTTGAAACTCAAAGGTGGGAATGCTCCAATCTTCCCTGCCTCCAAAAAAGAAAAAAAAATGATTATAACTTGCCAGTTTTGCCATTTACTTAAACAGATCTTAGCAAATATATTACGTCAGCCTCAGAAATCTAAGAAGAAAATGTGGATTTTTAATCTTGCAGTTCATTTTACATTTCACTTAAGAAAATATAAATAAAATAGTGGAAACTGCAGTCCTAGCAAAAGTTCATGCCATAAAGGAATGTTATTAAGTATCTTGAGAAGTGATAAACTGGATAGGTCGGCAAACTAAATCTCTCAATTCAGTTATATGCTTCAAAAAATTATACAGTATGAAGTTCAGTAATGCATGCCAAAACATAAAATCACTTACTTCAGTAATAGTGAAACACTTGTAACAGTGTTCCTTACAGTCTGTTTCAACCCACTTTCTGTCAATCTGAAAGGTGAAAAGACAAAATCTAAAATAAACTTTTAACATATTTTTCCAAAAAATAACCCTAGCTTCTAGTGCAGGAAGCTACAATATTTTGTATAGCTGAGCTATATTCAGTTTTCCTTTTTGAGCTAATACACAGAAAAGATTAAACTATTTTTTAACAAATTAGTGAGATCTTATTTGGCTATAACACTAAAGCACAATGATTTAACTGGATGATGAATGTTAACTAAAACAGACATTTCATAAACTATATGGGATGATTTTATCAGTATTTACACTGTTCCTACTGTATTATTTTTATTTGGGGCTCAATAGTAATAATAGTTAGCACTTAATAAATACTTTAAAACATGTTTTTTTCTGTAAAATACCTGGGAATGTTTTCAATGATACATAAACACTTCCATTTAGCTTTAGCTAAAATGAAAGTAAAATTATTATGGGAAATACTAGACAATTTCATATAGCAATAAATGGTTACTGAAGCAAAATGTATCTAATGAAAAAGCAAGAGTAAACACAGTACATTTTGTTATATAGCAGGTGTAAATAGAGCTCTAGGCAGAACTGTTTTGTGTTAAACCTCTCTTTCAATATACAAAAATGCATCACATGTAAACATATTCACACAATTGGCAATACCAGTATTTTTATACCATGACGGACCAACTTGTATTACTAAAAACAGCACATGCCCTTCTGATACAATACAATTAGTCCTGCACAAATAGCTTCTTAAGACAGCACTCTCTTATATTTTTATTTAATTCTACAAAAAAGTATAGTTGAATACTGGTTTGTTTGAAGATAAATCCACGTAGGATTGGATTTATTCCCTACTATTCCAGAGGGCAGAAGTAGCAGCAATAGGTTAAAATTACAAGAAAGGACATTTACGCTAGCCAAAACAAGGAATTCCCTGACCACTTCAGCTATCAAGCCATTGGAACAGCTTACCACATGAAGTGGTGTGTTCTGCTTCCCGAAATGTCTTCAAACATAAAATCGTCTGCTCAGATGCTCTAACATTTCTTACACATTTTTCTCTTAGGACCCCTTCCCACTTTTAAAAATTATGGAGGCACCCAAAAGAGCTTTCAGTTTGTATGGATTATATTCACTGATATTTACTACGTTAAAATTATATCAGATGCTTTCTCCTGCCATTACCATTTCTCACAGATGTTTGGTAGGATTTTTAAACGGTGTCATTTTGTAATGTAGGCTGGTGAGTAATTCTGATTTTGCAGACCCCTGAAACGCAGTATCAGGCTAGTTAGTACAACTAAGAAATTCAGTCTTGGGTCTTCAAAGCTGCAAGAGTGTTTTGCATTTAGAAGATTCAACGTCACCTCTGATAAAATCAAAGAATGCCACTTAGACCCTGATTGCAAACAGGAATACCATCAGCAACGCTCCTACACCTGCTCAATTTCCTGCAAACATACTGGACTGGCAGCAGTGGTTATAATTGGGTATAATTCAGTACACATAAAAAAACCGCAGGAAGGAACTTACATGGTAGGATATTGAATGAAAAGATTTTGTGTTCAAGTATTTTGCACGCTTGTGTGCTGTGTGGAAACATTCAATCTGCCCCCAACTGCAGTTTAAATGGTATAGCTCAGACATGAGCTTATCACCTGATCCACTGCTTTTATAAGGAGACCCCCAGCTTCACATTTTAAAGGCACTATGGATTCTCAGAACAGCCAAAAGACAAAGCCCCCCTCCTACATGACCACAATACTCCTGTATCAACAATAAAGGATGCAGTCAAGAAGCAAGCTACTGAACAAGAACTGGATATTCAGCATTCAAACAAAGCAAATATATTTATTTTTACTTATTAGTTTGCTGCCCATCTCAAAATGAGTATATATCGTATCATATCAAATATATCATACATCTTTAAAATCTGTTTCAGAAATTGTTCAGCGAGACTTGAATAATAATATGCAAGATAAAAGAAAACACTAGGTTGCACAAAGTAACCTGGTGACAATCAAGCCAGTGTTGCAAGGAAAATCCATCCGGTTCAGTTCCAAGCCGGGAAGAAGGCACTGGAAATAAAATGGAGGCTGGAGGGTGGTTGGAAAGGAGGTCCATTTATTAATGAACAGAACCACCAACCATATGGGATTCTGGGACAGCTGACAAAATGGAGTTTAGAGTGAGTGGGTTTTTATACCTTCAGGATTCCTATGGGGGTCATACAGTGGTGGGTTGCCCCCGGTTCGCACCATTTCTATAGAACCGGTAGTAAACCGGCGTGAGGCTCCGCCCACCGACCCCAACGTCATCAGAATGCTTCTGCACTTACGTGAGCGAAGCGAGTGCAAGTGCGCGGCCCCGTTGCGAACTGGTAGTAAAGGTAAGTAGAACCCACCCCTGGAGACATGTAGGGGTTATGTAGGGGTCATAGCTGGCTCTATAGACAAAAGAGGAAATGCAAATCCTGTGTGTTGTCTGAGCTGTCAACCGTTGCTTATCTGAGTTTCTGTCTTGAACCCAGTCTTTCTGAATGGATTACCAAATCTGCATTTCTAAAAGCCGGCCTCCTCAATGTCTGCTTGGGGTAGGGAAAGTGGGGCTGGTTTCTGCCTCCCTTAAGATTTTTTTATTTCTCCTTTAGGGGAAATATTTTATCCTGCCTTTTTAATATTTCCCAAAATATTTCATTCTTCTGAAGGGGAGGGGAGTGCTTCCTAAACCAGTCACTCTTTCGAGATTATTATAGTAGGAGTAAAATGGATATTTGCAATAGTACCGAATATCTGTGCATTGGACATAAAATGGACATATTCTATTGTACTATGTGGTGTAGTAATTTTCTTTGGTATGTGCTTATATCCTATTTTCTCCAACAATAATGATCCTCTGGCTGAGAGAAAGAGATGGCCCAAATCCAGTTATTGTTATTACTGCCACCATCATCACAGAAGAAAACAACTGTCCCTTGTAGTTGCCAGTTCTTCAAGTCATATGGCTTTTTACCTTTTAGTAACAGCTCTTCACTGCCCTCATACCAACAAGAACATTGTGTGTCATGTTAGCACCGCACTTTGGTTATAAAGATTTTTTTTAAAAAAGGGGGGGTGGGCTTTTATAGTTGGCATAGAAAAATCCCAAGACATTGGTCATTATGACTTTATTACTATTCTCTTCAAGAGAATGGGCATCCAATAAAAGGGCTTGGTTTTTAAAAAAGGACTTTAGTTTTAAACCAAAGGACTTGGCTTTATCCTAACCTCACCACCTTATTCAATATTTCTTCTACGGGGCTTCAAACTGGTTGATTTTACTATGACATTTTTCTTTTTAAAGGTATGGGGTTTTTTTTGGTTTTTTTTATAAAAATGTAAAATCAATGCGTGAACAGTGTGGCACCTGGGCGCCATACATTCCAGTACAAACAGAACTGATTAAACATTATTATTACATTCAATCAACTTATGAAATTCCCATAACAGTACACATCTATATTAGGTTACAGTCTATCATTATTCAATTATTCCACCTATTTCTCATTATTACTTTCGTTTTATCAAATAAAAATGTAACACATTAATATTCCCTTTATTTCTATCTCCTACTTTGGCTTTTAATCATATCATTCTATATTAAAAAGCTTTCTTTCTTTCTTTCCTGTCTTAACTTCTAATCATGTCACCTGCCTACAAAAAGAGAAAGAGAGAAAAAGAATAGAGAGGGAGAGATAGGAAAAGACAATTCAAAACAGCAACCAAGAACAGGAATCATCCATCCATCATCTTTTTAAAGGTACGGTTAAAAGGCAAGTAGCTGAGGCATTGAGGCTACTTATCTGAATAACCCCTATTGATGGCAAAGAGGTGGCATGCCTAATACATATCACCAATAAAATCCTATACAAACAATTTAAAATAAGAGTAGGGTAAAATAATTTTATGTCATTTTATTCTATTTTACATATTTATTTATTTTTTAATAAATTTTTATTATAGTTCAAAAAAAACAAAAACAAATGTATAATAACCTTTATAGTAATTGGAACATGTGGTATGATTGGATCCAGAAACGATGGGAGAGAGATAAAGGATAAGGTTATTTTACATATTTATTGTATCCCAGCGGATTTCTATAGATGTCTCATCTTTCTTGTTTTCCTTAAAAAAGAAGGCCAGCTCTCTTTCCATCTTCTGCACATATTTATTGTACTGCAGTGAGTTCTGGATCCTTTATGCACGGCAGGAGAGAAAGTTGAACACCTTTCATATGCGCTGTCTCTGACGTATCCTTGGCATTAACTGGCATGACAAAGTTCCAAATAGCGCAGTCTTGGAACGTGCTGGAATTTCTAGCATGTGTACACTATTGAAACAGTGACATTTATGCTGGCTTGGGCATGTCGTGAAAATGGCTGATGGTCGGATTCCAAAAGATCTCCTGTATGAAGAACTAGTGCAGGGAAAGCACCTTAGAGGGAGACCACAGCTGCGATATACGGATATCTGCAAGAGGGACCTAAAGGCCCTGGGAATGGACATTAACAACTGGGAAACCTTGACCTCCGGATCGTTCAGCCTGGAGGATAAAGACACAGCACGGCCTTCTCCAATTCGAAGAGACGCTTCTTCAGCAAGCCGAGGCAAAGAGGCAGTCCTGGAACCAACGAAATCTGGGGGCTGGGCAGGGGACAGAATGTATCTTCCCTCAGTGTGGAAGGGATTGCCACTCTCGAATCGGCCTTTCTAGTCACACTAGATGCTGTTTTAGGACCTCTTTCCAGAGCACGATACCATAGTCCAGGGGTGGGCAAATGTGGCCCTTTTACAACCTGTGGACTTCCACTCCCAGAATTCCTGAGACAGCCAAGCTGTCTCAGGAATTCTGGGAGTGGAAGTCCACAGGTTGTAAAAGGGCCACATTTGCCCACCCCTGCATAGTCTTTTGAGACTGAAGGTTACCAATGAATGATGACGATGATATTTATGTATTAAATTATATTGTATCTTGTCCTATAACTATTGTATTTTACCCTACTCTTATTTTGAATTGTTTGTATAGGATTTCACTGGTGACATGTGCATGCCTAATAAAGAACCCTCTGAAGTGGAGCGGCCCAGAAATGCCAATCATTCGCTATGAATTAACTAATGCCATTAATTAAATACCCACTGACTCCGCCCCTATCTTCCTCCTCCTCCGCCTCCCTCTCCCCATCCACCCTATCCAGAGCCCGCAGATGGCATGCAACGTGCAGCCCCGCCCCTCCCTGATGCCAGGGGGCGGGGCTTGGAACGCGCCGCCGGAGGCGTGGCCTCGCGTTCTCCGCCTCAAACTCCGCCCCCATTCTGAGGAGAATTCTGAGGGGGGGGGAGAGAGAAGAAAGACGGGGAGGAAAAAAAACCCGCCGCCGTTCGCCAATGAGGCGCCCCGAGAGGGGGCGGGCTGCAAGGGAAGGAAAGTTCTCGTCCCTTCCCCTTTTTTTTTTTTACTCTCGCCTCAGCCACTCTTGAGTCGCCGGCGAAGGGGAGGCAAACCCCATCCCCATGACGCTCCCGAGACGTCCTTCGCTTTCAAAGCCCCGCCGACCGCAAAATCCGCCCCTCACTCACCCTCTCCGGCCGCCGCCGCCGCCGCGGACATGTCCTCTCGCGAGTTTTGGCGGCGGGATTTCAGCCCTGCCTGGCGCGTGCGGGAGGTGTGAGGGGGGGGGTGGGGAAAGAATACTGTACTTAGCCGCCGCGCGTCGCGGGGGGCAGGGTGGGAGGGGGGCGGGGGCGCGCGCCCGGCGGTTTAGAACCTGGAGGCGGGACGAAGGGGGCGGGGGGCGGTGGAGGGGGGGCGTGGCCCTGCGCGCCTCGCCCTGTGATTGGTGCGAAGAGGCAGGGCATGGCTCCGCCTCCTCCATCCGGGTATTCCCCCCCCCCCCAGATGCCTCTCCAGCAAGGCTGTGAGAGGATCTTAGATGAGGAAAAGGGTGTCCTGCTTTTTGGAGTTAAAAAAAAGGAAGACAACAAACAAAATAAACGACTTCGTTGTTTTTGTTTCTCCGCCGTCTGAAAAATGAAATTATAGTTGGAAAGGGACCTTGGAAGTCTTCTAGTCCAGGTGTCTCCAACCTGGGCAACTTTAAGACTAGTGGACTTCAACTCCCAGAATTCCTCAGCCAGCTTTGCTGGCTGAGGAATTCTGGGAGTTGAAGTCCACTAGTCTTAAAGTTGCCCAGGTTGGAGACACCTGTATCTAGTCCAACCCCCTCCTTAAGCAGGAGAGCCTGGAGATGTCCCTGGATCCTTTATGAAATACTTATGAATATTTATGAATATAAAGGAAATACGTTCTAATTTTTGAGGAAGAGCACAGCCTCGCAACATTGTAGGTGGACAAGAGGATTTGGAGAAAAAAGTTTATGATAAGGAATATGATATCTAGATTGTGCCTCCATAATGAATGAAAGTAAACAGCATCATAACCAACACAAAATAATAATAATAATTTGGAGCTCTTTTTCTTCCATTTTGTCAGAGCTCTTCACAATTCCCACGTCACCCGTACCGTGCAATAGTGTACAAATTCGGACGTCGTCAAAATTGACATCAATATCCAAGCTAAAAGACAGACTAAAACTGATCAAGCTGCAAGTGCCTTTTTTTAATTGCATATTAATTACACTACAGTGACTTGGTTTATGCCAAGTGTTAAACCAGTGTTTTTGAAACTTGGGCACTTTCAAGATGTGTGGACTTCAACTTCCAGAATCTCCGAGCTTCTTAGATCTCCTTATGGAATCTAGATAAATGTATCCAGATGCTGCCTAGCTTGCATCTCAAGCTCAGGTAGAGTTTAGAAGGAATTTATGGAATATCTACAGATACGTATCACAAGCATCAGGAGAAGAGTCAGTAAAACTTGCAACTTGCAAATCTGGAGAATGACACAATGGCCAACGGATTGGAAGTGGTCAGTCTGCACACTAGTGTCAAAAAAAAGAGTTAACAGAGGGTGTGTGCGGTCATTCGTTATCTTTAATTTCACAAGCTAGCAAAATAATTCTAAGGTCTTCCAACACAGATCTGAACCTTGCACGGGAAAAGATGTGCCAGAAGTTCAGAAAAGGAACACAAGATATTATTGCTGAATCATTGGAATATGGAAAAGTAATGAGTATTTGCTTCATTGTGTAGGAAGTTAGCACCCACCTCTTTCCTAGAGGAATGAAATATTTTGGGAAATATTGAAAAGGCAGAGTATTATGTTTCCCTGGATAAGAAATGGAGAAGCATGTTTTAAAGACGAAGCAGCTCCCACCTTCTTGCCCCCCCCCCTTTGTCAATGGGCCAGAGGCAGAAACTCAATTCCCTCCCATCTTTGTCAATGGACCATCATCTGCAACACAATTTGACCCATCTAGCAACAGAAACTAACACAATAGGACCCATCTAGCAACAGAAACTCACCACATGGCACCTGGGAAGATTACATCAGCCAGCAAGGCTAGCTAAGACCCCCTACCCCCTGGGAGTCTGACAACCAATCAGGATACTCTTTCTGGGCCCTAGGAAGTTCAAAGCCAGAGAGGGCATAAAACTCAGGGACTCACTGCATCTCGTCCCCTTTTTCTGTTCAGGAACTCAAACCATGTAATCCTGTCCACCATTAAACCATCTTTCCAAGCAGTCTCCATGTTTCCAGTGTCTTTTTCCCCACTTGGAGCTGAACCCAGAAGGATATTTCTTCCTACAATTGATTAGAGAAAGGTCTTCAACTGTGTCATCAAACTGTAGAATGTGGTTAAAAAAAAAACGGGAATCCCAGAACATTTCATGTATTCGTGTCAAACTTATACAAAGGGCAGGAAGCCACAGTCTAGACACTACATGGTGAAGCAGACTGGCTCCAAGTCAACAAAGGAGTGAGACATTGCTCTATTTTTTTTAAAAAAAATGAATTTAGTATATTATGATTTAACACTGGAAGAAGAGATGAGTGCGATTTTTAACACTGGAGGAAGAAAATCAATGGCTATGCTGATGACACCACCGGAAGAGCTGAAAATGCAAATGATCTTCAGGCTCTAAGGAATGAAAGTCAAACAGTGCAGTGAAAAAATGGGACTACTAGTCACTAAGGTGAAATGTAAAAAAACAAACCAGCCTTTGAATTGACAATGAAGAGACTCAAGTGATGGGTAACTTCTGCCTTTTAGGATTACCATAATAAAGGAACCAACAATGAAGAAACATGCTTCAAACTAACCCGTGGGAAAAGATATCCAGATGCAGTGATATACAGTACCTAGAACTACAAAGAAAATGCACAAAAATGGAAACAGGAAGAAACACTGTTGGATGAAGAAGTGATAAAAAAAGTTTTAGAATGTGCTGAGATGGACAAGTTAAGAAAAGAAATTAAAGAAAAAGAAGAGAGAGATTACTATACAATTTGGAACAAATGGTATGAATGGCTTGAGAGCAGAAATAAAGAACAACACAAATAGGGGAGAATATAAAATGTAAAATATGTAAGTAACAAATATATATAATAAGCTAATTGTTTTAAGAGGAAAAAAAAGTTAAGCATTAATGGGTTTTTCAGGCACCTGAAACAAATATTTAGAAATGTAAGGCTATTAGGATTAGAAAATACATTGTAATCAATCAAAAAGGGGACAATGAAGAAAATAAAACTATATGAGAGTTTTAATAAGCCCTGTGGTTTTATGCTTTGTAAATAATGTTTTGTGGCAGGTCTCCACCTGTGAATCTCTGCATATACTTTATGAAAATTCAGTTAGATGTATCATGAATAATTCTCCATGAACTATGTGCAGAGATTTGAAAGAACGCCCAAAGGAACAAGGCTAAACAAGTTAACCTTTCTGTAAACAAAGTCTCACAATTAAGACTTACAATTAATTCTCCTTTAGGTCCCTAACAATTGTGTATTTCCAAAAAATAATCATAAGCAAACATTTTATTGCATAATCAACCTAACTTCTCAGAAATATTCCAGTTTTCAAAAACAAAATCAAGATGAAAGGCTTGTTAGTTTTTGTAAACAAATCATCAATTTGGAATAGGAAAATGTTGTATGAGGGATTAGCTGAACAATATCTAATTAGGTTTGCAGCAATAATTTTACTAATTAAATCTGGTATTTTCCTACCCCTTTTAGACGACCTGGGATCCTGGGGTTAAGGTATCATTTAAACAACCAGATGAATGTCAATGGCAACAGGCACGTATTGAAGTTACGCATGAAGGATTAATTCTAAATGTCGTGTTACCAGTTTACAAACAAGTCAGCAGAGATCGGAGGAATAATTTACTCGTTATGAACAGAAAACCCAATAAATTAGATCCCCTAGCCTCAATTGTACTTACTACTGCTTCCTTTCATAAGGACATAGCTGAACAGTCACTGAAAAAAGATAAAATAGGAATTGAAGGAAGACACTTGTACCGGACTAAGTTAAAAAAAAAAACCTTTAAACTGTAAAAGTCTAGAGGATTAAAGAATTTGAAGAGGCATCAGAGTGCCAAAGCTCTTCTATTATATAAAGTGTAGGCATTATGAGATAAGCACATTTGACCCAGGAAGAAAATAAGTGTTTAAAACCAACTGCCTGCTTCAAGGGGATTTCTCCAGTAACTTCCTAAGAAATCCTGCTTCCAGCTTTAAGGCTTTTACTCTGCAAGTTCTAACTACCTACCTGATAACATCATCTTTTAGGAGCAGGGCGTAGAAAGAATGTTGTAATAGGCAATAAGATTATGTTTTGAGTAGTTGTAACCAGAGATCACACTCACAAAGGTTTGTCCCTTTGGGAACAAAAACAAGGGGCAAGTGTCACACCAGGTGTTAGAAAGGAAGGTGACACTTGGAGCCTTTTATAAAAAGTGTGATTTGAGCAGAACTTGAGAAAGAAGCTGAGAGTTTATAATTGAGCTACTGAGGTTCACACTTTGAACTCCTTTTCAGGCTGGAGAGTGGCCAAATCTCTGTTGATAAAAACAGGTTAGTTTAAACTAACTGGCCCTAATCTGGTGATTTTTTATTTTATTTTTTTACTTATAAAATGTTTCCGGCACTTCAGTTAGAAGCTCTAAGTGACTCAGGAATTAATACAATAAACCATAATCACTCAGTCACCGGAAGTGTGAGATGGGCGGCGAATAAATTTGATAAATATATAACAGAATAGCAATCTGTTATAATTGAATCAGCAGACAACTGATGACTCTTCTTAAAGCTCCTCACTCGGGCGCAGGAGTAAAACTAATTTTGAGTTCTCTTGATATTGGTGGTATTTTACTGCCCTCTGGAATCATCATCATCATCATCATCATCATCATCATCATCATCATCATCATCATCATGATGTCAAGAACAAGCCCTAGCCACAAATTGCATGAAGGCAAAAATTCAACATGTTACCACCAACAGCAAATGCCGCCTCTGCAATGAGAAAGATGAGACAGTCGGCCACCTGATCAGTGGGTGCAGCAAAATTTCACAAACCGACTACCTACAATGCCATGACCGCGTTGCTAAGATCATTCACTGGAAATTGTGCCAGAAGTTTGGATTTGAGTACAGCAAAAACCACTGGGAACATCAGGTTGAGAAAGTTTTAGAGAATGAGAAATTCAAGATCTTGTGGGACTTCAGGATTCAGACTGACAGGCACTTGGTCCACAACACACCTGACATAACAATAGTTGAAAAGAAAAAAGTATGGTTCATTGACATTGCAATACCTGGTGATGCACGGATTGAAGATAAGCAGCAAGAAAAAATCACAAAGTACCGGGACTTGCAAATTGAAGTTAAGCGACTGTGGAAAAAGAAATCGTGTGTTGTCCCAATTGTAATTGGAGCCCTTGGAGCAATACCCAAAGGGCTACCCTGCTCTTTAGAAATTCTAAATTTACCGGACTTGAACATTTTGACTCTACAAAAAACCACCTTACTTGGAACAGCTTACATCCTCCGACGATACCTTAAGAGTTCCTAGGTCCTTGGTTAGGACTCGAGCTGCTGAGCTATTAATCAGCTTCAAAGGCTGTGAATCTCACTAAAGAATAAATAATAATAATAATAATAATAATGATGATGATGATGATGATGATGAAGGAACCTTGCAGAGTGAAGCTGTTCTGGAGGGTGTGGCCACAGTAGAGAAAGCTCTTGATCTCTTTCTAATGAGGTCTTCAGAAAGGATCAGGGAGATCATCTGTGATCCATTGTCAGCCACAGAAACTCCCACAATAACACTGAACTAGTCGTTCTACCAATGCAAATAACCCTGTATGTTGTTGCAAATAAAAATTGCACTCAAAACTGAGCTCCTGAATGAAAGATGGGGTATAAATCAAACAAAATCGCTAAAATATACAAGGCAGGGAGATCTGGAAGCAATTTATTGACCTAGCTCTAGAAAAGTGGAAATATGCCATTGAGTGTTAGGATGTATTTCCAATTTCCTTTCTACTCCTGCCAAACAGAACTTTGCAACCACCACGAAGGTTAGAACTCCTTTTGTTCCGGAGTACTAATTGGAGAAAAATCTGAAGCAGCCCAATTTTATCTTCATGCCACGAAAGGCTTCAACGCCCACTTTCTTCAAAGCAAAGGAAAGCGGGGTGAGGCCGGCTGCATTTCCCTTTTGGGGGCTGGCCAACCCATGCAACTTAAGCTAAAACTGTGCTAGAGTTCCTGGGATTTAGATTAATGGCCTGCACACATCGGTCGTTTAAGCCAAACCAGTGAAAAAGTCTTTTGAGCTACGTCACCCGCAGGGGTTCCTCCCAAATGTCACCAAGAGGATTGCCCTAGGCTGACAACAGAGATTCTACCAAAGCCGGCATCCTTTCTGTGTCGGTAATGTGAGATAATACCTGTTTCTAAGAGAATGACGCCTGGAAACTTTAGCTCAGGCGACTCCGCTTTAAATATAGAAACGGTTTGTTTGATTTGCAGACGGTACCCAGAATAAAGAATGAGGTAATTTTTAAGTGGATCTCAAAGAGTCATCTGTTATTGATAATCACCAAACGGGGCCCATTTTCCTCCCTTCAGGTTTTGAAAGACACGTCACTGACACCACATTAACTGACTCTTTGCCAAAAGACGGGCTTAAAATAACATAGTTATCAGCCATACATTTTTTCCTTTAAGGTTCTTCCTCCTGAAGATTTCGTACAGCCCTGCTTGTTTCTGCAGGGTGTACCCACAAATAGGAGCAAACATGGTGGAGCTGCAACTTAGTGTTACATGAAGATCCCTTATTCATTTTCATCCTCCTCTAGTAATCTGTCTGTTGTGGTCCGCCTGCAGCCTGTGGAGCTGGCAGCGAAGTCGGACAGCGATGAGGCTGAGGAAGACCCTGAGCCAGTCCTGAAGGCTGGGGAAGGCCCGAATGAGGGCTCTGCGTCGGAGGCAGAGATGGGGCCAGGGCCATTGGGGAGTGATGTGCGGACTTGGGAGCCTCCAGAGGCTGACAGGAGAGGCAGAGGAAGAGGAGGAGCCTGTTCCTAATGCACGCATGTGCAGAGCTGCCAGAAGGCAAGAGCAGCTAAAGCAAGAGGACAAGAGATTATTGGCCCCTTCCATAAGGCTTAAAACAGACCAGCAACGGCTCTTGGGCTCTTTGTCGGAAAACAACGTTGATAGACTTCTTCTTGTCTTGCTGCACTTATCTCTGGTCGGCGTCTTCTGCTTCTGAACTTTTGCCAAGAGAAGCCGTTGGCAGTTTGCCTAATTAGACCAAGGTTGGTGATTAGACTGAAGAATTTGTGTTATGAAGACTTTGTTTTGATTTAGTTTGGACTACGCTGAGAATGAGTTAATTCTCAGCTGTTCTAATAAAGTCTGTTTGTTTTGGAACTCTTTGCGTCTAATACTACCTACTTGGGCCTGGGTCACAACACTGTCAGGGCTAAACATGCTTAATGCTCCTTTGGCTGTTCCAGTGTCTACTACTTGAAACATCTTAAGAATTTTTAACCCAATGTATTTTTATACTTCTGCAGATTCCCAGGTTTCCATGCGGATGAATGTAGCTTGTCTATGAATACAAAGTACATGCTGGCTTTGTAAGTGTTGTGGCCCGCACTGTTCAGATTCGGACAGTGAGGAGGTTGGGGAGGAACCTGGGCCAGTCCTGGAGTCTGGGGAAGGCTCTGATGAGGGCTCTGCATCGGAGGCAGAGAGGGAGCCAGGGCCGTCCAACAGTTACCAGCTGCCTTCGGAGTCAGACATCAGTGAAGCAGAAGAACAGCTGGAGCCTGTTCCCAGTGTGCGCATGCGCAGAGTTGCCAGATGAAAGGAACGGCTAAAGAACAAGAATCGACTCAGGAGTAAAGCCACAGGTGGACGATGAATGGCCCCTCCCAGAGGGAATAAAAGAGGAGCGAAAGGGGAGTGGAGTTTGCAGGAGACAATTAGTTTGTGTAATTGGTTTGTGACTCTCCGTGACTCCTTGCCAACTTTTGAAGATATTGGTCTGGCAACTTTCCAAGCCAGATAAGGTCTGTGACTGTAAATTCACCCTTGAAAGACTTTGCTGGATGTGAATGAGAGGAATTCACAGTAATTTAATAAAAATGGGTTTTTGTCGGGACAAGGAGTCTGCTTCGTGGTTTGGGGAAGCCTAGGTCAGAACAGTAGGGCTTAATACTCACCAATAGATTTCTGGTCAGGATAGAATACAAATCTGCATACAAATCGAAGAATTTGAATTCAAACATATGGCTTGAGAATGCCTTTTGGAAGATGGGTTTTAATCAAGCTAATATTTGGTCTGGTGATAAAAGCATCAGACTAGAAACAAGGGAGTTCTAGACCCATAAAAGCCGATTGGGTGATTTTGGGCCAGTCCCTCTCTTTCATTCGACCCACCTCACAGGGTTGTTGTTGTGAAGAAAATAGGAGGAAGGAAGGAGTATTAGATATGTTTGTCACCTTGAGTTATTTCCAAACGGAGCAGAAATTAACTTCTTTCCGACAGTGAATTTTCTTTTAATGCAAGTACAAAAACAGTTTTAATCACCAAGATTCTAATATTTTGTAGGACACTTGAAAACGATAGGTATCATTACAGAATCATATAAAAATCCAAATTCTGTTACCCAAATGACTCATCCTATCCACAGCAGACTAATCCTTGAATCCCAGATTTGCATTTCTGTGATTTCTACAAAAAAGCCAAACGCATCCCACCGCAGTGTGAAATATTTGGAAAACAAAATCTTCCATCTGCCTTATCATCGAGATTTAAAAACATGCCCTGATTGGGCTCATGGGCAATTTTTAGGCCTTTCACATACCGCACTGTCTATTAAGAACAAAGAAGTATGGTCATTCTCGTTTATATTTATTTATTTACAGTTTCCCCCCCAGGGCTGTAATAGAAAAGTCATTCCTATTCAGTTTCCAAAAACACAAAATGACTGACATAGTATTTCCCCCTCCACAGAGAGGTTTGGTAGTTGGAAAAATGGGGGAAAGCATTGTGCCTATTTTATAGAAG
Source organism: Pantherophis guttatus (assembly GCF_059756535.1). NCBI lineage: Eukaryota > Metazoa > Chordata > Lepidosauria > Squamata > Colubridae > Pantherophis > Pantherophis guttatus. Next base: position 13,207,187 of record NC_142076.1, on the reverse strand, counting down.
ACAATTTCTACCTGAAGTCTAATAAAAAGACAATGCTCTTTCAGCCCAAAAGAGCTCTTTGTTTAACGGCTGCACGGCTCAAATCTGATTTCTAGATAAATAACTTTAAAAAGGCGAGCATCCGATGGTACTCCCTTACTAGCAAGGAGTCTGAGCAATTATCTGGACAGTGCATAAAAAACTTTCTCCCCTTAATGATGACACGGACTGTATTTCTGTTTCAATTTGAGTAATTACTTCTAGTCATACATTAACACCGTTTCTCAACCACGGCAGCTTTAAGAGGGATGGACTTCAACTCCCAGAATTCCCCAGGCAACAAGGCTGGGGAATTCTGGGAGCTGAAGTCCACCTATCTTAAAGCTGCCATGATTGAGAAACACTGAGTAAACATAGCTGTATATGTCACGCAAATAACTGAATTCATTTTTAGCAATGCATTAAGGGGAATCCATTTGGATCTACTCCCCCCCAGGAATGGTTATTTATCTGCCAGCAATTTCTCTCCTCTTGGAAATTCATCTGTTTTACCATCTCAAGTTGATTAAACATAAATGGAACGCACGTAAAGCATGGATTAAAAATTATTAGATTTGGCTAGCAAAAATAATAAGAAGTTGATAAGTATGCTATGATCCTGGAAAGATCAAGAATTAGAGCCTCAACTCTTTCATGGCATATATGTGAAATTAAATAAATCTGCATACATTTGCCTGTAATAAAAATAGTTGCAGTGCAAAGAAAGGCAATACAGTATTAAGTTTATAAATAAGTTCAGGCGCCATCTTAAAATACACTTACTTTCTCCTGCATGACAGCTTATAAAATGCCTCTTCTAAGATAGAAAATTTTCCCTTTTTACAGTTTCTATAAACATGAACATGAAGAGAAATAGTATTAAAAAAAATCTGATCAATAAGGCTGTGCTGTATTTTATGGATTAAAACTTTGGATCGATTTGCATAATTAATTCAATATTTTTAAAGCACCCTTATTATACATTTGAGGCTTGCAACAGCTGCCAGCAGCCATAAAAGAGATTATAGGCAATCCAAATCAGTGGCAATGCATAAAAAGACCGAAATATCTGCAATTTTCCCGTTTTTTTTTTTTTATCCAAAGCATCGATTAAACAAAAATGAAACCTACTTCTTTAAGAGCTGTTTTAAACTACTAAAGGGCACTTGTGATATCCTAGGTATAGCTAAATGGCATTTTGACAGACTTTAAAGCCCTTTAAGTCAATATTTATAAAATGTGCATTTATGTTTAAAAAAAAACCCAAAAAACTTGGATGAATCCCCAAAAGGAGCAGGAGCTGAAATCTACTAATAGATCTTCCTCCCACCTCTTTTCAAACAAACGCGGAGTGCGAAACGCAGCTATTTCTTTAAACAATAATCCTATGGCAGTTTTGTGTTATATAACGTCCAAAGTTAAGCAAGCAAGGGGAGGGGGAAAAAAAACTGGAAAAAGTGAAGTGTGACCAAAAAGTCTGACAAAACAAAACAAAACAAAAAGATTAGGAATGAACTTAGTGTAGGTATTATGCCCAAAACGATCTGCTCGTTTTAGAACACTTCCTGTAAAACAGGTTATGCAACGATGGCTACTTTACGACCCGTGGACTTCAACTCCCAAAATTCCTGCTGGCTCAGGAATTCTAGCACTTGATGTCCACAGGTCAGGAATTCTGGGAATTGATCTTCACAGGTCATAAAGTGGCCACGGTTGCACATTCCTGCTTTAAAGCTTGTAAAAGAACCAAGGGAAAAAAATGTGGCATCTGGAAGAGAGGAGTGTTAAAATTTGCAAATTCCTTGCAGGTTTTCACACATATACATACACACCCCTGTAGGCACCTTTATCCAATGCTTCCTGGAGCCAGGCACGGTTCAGAAGCTACCATCGCCTTCTGCAAAAGCCTGTGGCCAAAGGAGAAACTGCAACTTCTCATGTTAAAAATAAACTCGAGGGGGTAGACAGCTTGGCACACCCAAGAAAAACTTGGTGAAGGAACTTCGTGATATCCGGGAGCGTTTGGCGGATCAGAAAAGGACATCTGGACCAGTCGAATTACCGTTGTCTCCTGTTGTAAACTGGCCCAGTTTAAAGAGGCTGGACATGCACAGGTCATTCCTATGTGACACTCCCCATGAAACACGGAGCCTTCGGAAGCCCCGGGGGTGACGCGCCATCACCTCTTCGTTTTCCCTTGAGAAACGGCCTCCGTCAAAGGCAGATGGATGAATTCGTAGAGCTGCTTGGCATTGGCAGCGTTGCCCAGAAGTTCGGCCAACTTCTCTTGAGAAAAAGATATCAGTTCTGCGATACTCTCGACGTGATTCATTACGGCCTGGCAGTTTTTCGAATTGATTCCAGGCATTTTTAGCAAGAAGTCTTGAGGGCCAGGGTTGTATTTGTCCCGTTCGGGGAGGGTTTCGGAATCGGCCGTGATGGCCAAAGCCGCCGTTGCGTCAGGCTGAGGCCTGTTCTGTTTCAATTCTTCGAACACTTCGGCCGTGGCGTGCGGAGAAGGGCACCACAGGAGCCGGAGGCGCGGGAAGTGAAGCGTCAGGAGGGCGAGCTTGGAGATCACGTCGTTGCTGGAGATCTCTTGGTACAGAGAAGCCCGGGGAGTGAGAGAAAAGGGTTTGCTGGCGTCAAACTCAATGAGCAGGACAGGCCGTTGATAGTAGCGAGACATGGAGACGCACTGAGTGTACAACCTGCCATTATTGAGGGAGCCGATGAGGTCGCTGGTGCTCTTGCGCTCCACGCAGATGTCCGGGGTGAGAATGTAATCCCCGACTTCTAACGTCACGGGCTCGATGTCGATGCCCCGCCGATGAATCAGGGAGGGAAGCTCGCTGCGAAATTCACGCATGTCCACCACGATCCTGTGCTGCACAGCCTTCTGGTGTTGGCCACCTAAGTTGTGAGAGATGGAGGTCATTTCATATGAATTAACAACATTCCCAGTTGCAATGGATGGCTGTGAAAGTTGGACCATGAGGAAGGCCGAGCACCAAAGAATGGAGGCCTTTGAACTCTGGTGCTGGAGAAGACTCCTACGAGTCCCTCAGACTGCAAGACGATCCAACCGGTCAGTCCTAGAGGAGATCAACCCTGACTGCTCTTTAGAAGCCCAGATCCTGAAGAGGAAGCTCAAATCCTTTGGCCACCTAATGAGAAGGAAGGACTCCCTGGAGAAGAGCCTAATGCTGGGAACGATGGAGGGCAAAAGAAGAAGGGGACGGCAGAGAATGAGATGGCTGGATGGAGTTACTGAAGCAGTCGGTGTGGACTTAAATGGACTCCAGAGGATGGTAGAGAACAGGAAGGCCTGGAGGAACGTTGTCCATGGGGTCGCGATGGGTTGGACACGACTTCACAACCACCACCACCACCAACAACAGGGAGCTTGGCCCTAGCCTGAGCACTAACGGACTGTCTAGTTGCAGGATGGGAAGTGGCTGTGAATTTGCCTTGCATCCCAGTTTAAGCTTAAGGATGAAGATATTCCAAAGATGAAAAGCCAAACTGTAGGTAGTCTTTGACTTATGACTAGAATTTCCATTGCTAAGCAAGGCTGCTGTAAAGTTATGCCTGGTTTTGAGACTTTTTTTTACCACATGAAGCAGACTGTTAAGCAAATCACCATAGCTGTGAAGTGACTCATGAGAGCATTAATTAAATCTATTTCCCCATTTCCTTGTCGGAAGCCAGCTGGGAAGATCGGAAATGGTGATCACATGAAACCAGGAGACCCCGAGTTCAGGCCCTGCCTTGGCCAGCCACTTTCTGTCAGCCCTAGGAAGGAGGCAATGGCAAACCACTTCTGAAAGACCTTGCCAAGAAAACTGCAGGGACTTGTCCTGAAAATCAGACACAGTTGAATGGAAGGAAAACAAATTGCTAGTTTACAGCAGTCGTGCATATTTAGGGTGCCAGCTAGCACTACCCAGGGTGAACCCTTAAAAATGGAATTGTTAATCAATCCATGTACAAATCAAAGCTATCTTAAGCGATGTGGAACATTCACACAACCTGTCTTGCCCCCATTGGAGTCTGACTCGGAGATGGAAGACGAACAGCTGACAGAGAGCGAGAGAGTGGCTCCGTTGGCTGTGGAGGAAACTGGGGAAGGGCAAAGTCAGGCTGGGCAGAGCAGAGGAGAGTTAGAACAAGGGAGAGGGGGTTCAGATGAAGACCAAGGCCCACCCCTTCCTCATCCTAGGGCACGCAGGGAAGAACGGAGAAGAGAGCAACGTGGGTTGCGTGGCTTACGAGGGACGAAAGGGGCCCGATTCCCTTCACAAGGCACACCTGGGGATGGAATTTAAAGGAGAGGCAAATGGGAGGGACGGTTGTCGGGAACAAACGCTGAGTTCATCTCGTGTTAACTGCTTTCTCTGAGTTCCTGGCGTCCTCCCAACTGGATTGATTTACTGCCGTGCTACTTCAGTTCTGGAACTCCTTATCTTGCTTGCCCTGCCGAATTAATTACCTTATCTTGCCTTGTTGGATTTATAGTTGGAAGCTTTTTCTGCTTAGAACAAGTGGACTGGAGCATTTCTAGCCAAAGACTGTTACAGGTTTATTGGAGAGCTTTTCTCCTGACCGGAGAGTAAAAGGGACGTTGGGGGCAAAGTTGGAGCTAATAAAGGGACTCAGAATTATTCTCTGGTTGTGTTGCCTTTGTGCCACGCCCCGGGTCATCACACAACCATTTCATGAATCAATGTGAATCCAGCCTCCCAAAAAGGGACAGAGACTGAGACACGGTCTTAAAAAGAGTTGCAGAGAGCCCCAAACAGACCTGCTTTGCGTGTGTCAATCGAAACGGTGGCTGCTGTGGAATCTCTTGCTAAATCCAAATTGGTTTCATCCCGCCCTTCTCTTTCTTCCGGAATTACCATGCCGGCCTTCTCTCTGAAAGGAAGGAGAGAAAAAGGATGCATGAGTACTACTTAACATTTAAGCTCTAAAACTGTCCAGCTTGAATGTAGGGGAGAAAAAAAAAATCCACTCTAGAGCCATCAACATGTTTTAATTCTTGAGTTGGTGATAAGATAGGCAGCTATAGTAATGTTTTAATGCATAAATAAATGAAATTCCTCCTGTGGCCACAAGGCATGGCCACTGAGTGCTCTGCCTGGAGATGATGGACGGTGTTATTATCTCTCAAACTGTATCTGACGGGGGGAGGTCCGGCTTGTAACTCACCACTAGCTGGGAAATACACGAGGATGAATGGAAATAGTTTTAATTTACTAACTTCTATTTCTGCAGGGCAGAAACTGGGGCAATTAAATATAGGTAGTCCTTGACTTACAACCATTCGTTTGGTGACTGTTTGAAGCACAGCACTGAAAAAAGTGACATAGGCCGTTTCCCCCCCCCCCCCCGCATGCTGACAACCGTTGCAGCATCCCCATGATCATGTGATCAAAATTTGGATGCTTGGCAACTGTCTCGTATTTATGACCGTTCCAATGTCCCCGAGTCACATGATCCCATTATGCATCCTTCTGACAATGAAAGTCAATGGGGAAGCACTCTCTCTCTCTTCCTCCCTCCTTCTCTCTCTCCAAGCCATCCTTTCATTTATCCATCTGCTATCTATCCATCCATTCATCCCTCTATCTATCCATCCCTCTATCTATCCATCCCTCTATCCATCCCTCTATCTATCCATCCATCCATCCATCCATCTATCCATCCCTCTATCTATCCATCCCTCTATCTGCTCTCGGTCTGTCTGTCCGTCCGTCCGTCCGTCCGTCCTTCCATCCATCCATCCATCCCTCTATCTATCCATCCCTTTATCTATCCTTCCCTCTATCCCTCTATTCATCATCCATCCCTCTATCTATCCTTCCCTCTGCTCTCGGTCTGTCTGTCTGTCCGTCCTTCCTTCCATCCATCCATCCATCCCTCTATCTATCCATCCCTTTATCTATCCTTCCCTCTATCCCTCTATTCATCATCCATCCCTCTATCTATCCTTCCCTCTGCTCTCGGTCTGTCTGTCTGTCCGTCCTTCCTTCCATCCATCCATCCATCCATCCATCCATCCATCCATCCATCCCTCTATCTATCCATCCATGCATCCATCCCTCTATCTATCCATCCCTCTGTCTATCTATCAATCCATCCCTCTATCCATCTATTTGCTGGCTGTCCATCCATCCATCCATCCATCCATCCATATCTACCTACTTACCCTGTTTCCCAAAAATAAGACATACCCGGATAATAAGGCCAATTGGGCTTTTGAGCGCATGCGCTAAAATAAGCCCCCCCCCCACCGAAGATAATCCCTCCCCAAAAATATTTAAACGCATGCGTAGCTGGTCCCCGCCATTTCCTCTGGTTAGGGTTAGGGAGCCAGAGCTGGAAATCAGGTAAAACAGCAAGAGGAGCCCCGTCTTGCTCCATGTGCCCCAAAATAATAAGACCTCCCCGAAAATAAGGCCATGCGCTTATTTCAGGGTCCAAAGAAATATAAGACAGGGTCTTATTTTCAGAGAAACATGGTATCTATCAAATTTATTTGCCACCCATCTCTTATCCAATGACTTGTCCTCTTTTTCCATTACAGAGCGCTGGATTAAAACTGGAAAGGCTCAAATCCCTTTGGTTGCCTTTCGATCGTTTATCATTCTCTCCACCCGACATTCACACAGAGAGGGAGAAACCATACACCACTTCATCACCAAGGAGAAGATACTAACACACGCCTGCCTGCCTCCCACGCCTGCCGCAGATAAAGGGACGGGAGCGAATTCACCAAGACTCCCTCTGCCTGCTTCCTCTCTCACTTGTTATATAATTCATTGCCCATCCTCTCCATCATTTTACGTAAGTTTGCTACCTTGGAAACATGGAAAGGGAAGAGGAGGACAAGGGCTGCGTAGCAACAGAAAAGCTCTAGCAGTCTTCCAAATGGGTAGAAATCTTTTTGGGGAGTTTTCGCAGAGAATGGCATTTATAGGAATTGGCATTAAAACCTGGCCAATTTTAGAGGAGAAAGAACTGGAAAAAATGACTCAGCCTCTGTCAGCCCTCCGAGGTAGACCAGTCTAGAAAACTATACCGATTGTGTTGACCTAAAGACTTGGCTCTGAGAATTGGCCCGGGGACCCCAATGTGGGGAGTTTGACCCTGGAGGTGGCTGCTAGATTGACAGCAGTCTCCATGTCCCCCACCCCTTGCTCGCTGCTCCCAACTCGGCCATCTTAGCTTTTTTTTACTAATCATACTGCTGTACTTCCTTTTTCTTTTTCATTTTCCTTTCATGTTCTTTAAACTTTGGAATTAGAATTCAGAATTCAGAATAAAACAGAGCTGGAAGGGACCTTGGAAGTCTTCTAGTCCAGCCCTCTGCTCAAGCAGAACCTATAAATTCCCTTTTATTTCTTCACTGGTTGAAGGTTCTGAGCTGCCTAAAGTTTTGCCCCACTTTACGGCCTTTCTTGCCATCGTCGCTAAGCGAAGCTCTGCTGTCGTTAAGTTAGTCACACGGTCGTTAAGTGAATCTGGCTTCCCCCCCGTTGACCTTGCTTGTCAGAAGGTCACAAAAGGGGATCCCGGGAGACACTGCGACCATCATAAATAGGAGTGTCAGTTGCCAAGCATCTGAATTTTGGGGAGGGAATGCCGCAATGGTCATAAGTGTGAAAAATCGCCATGTCACTTTTTTCAGTGTCACTGTAACTTCGAAATGGTCACTAATCGAACTGCTGTAAGGCGAGGACTGCCTGTAATAATAACAACTGCCTATTCCAGGTCCTTGGAAAAGACTCGACAGGTAGACAAAAATGCCCAAATCCATCCTGAACATCTGGTGGACTATAGAACCGTAATTCTACAGGTAGTCCTCGATTTACGACCACAATCGAGCCCCAAATTTCTGTTGTTAAGTGACACATTTCTTCAGTGAGTTTGGCCCCATTTTACGACCGTTCTTGCCATGGTTGTTAAGTGATTCGCTGCAGTTGATAAGTTACTGACCCGGTTGTTAAGTGAAACCGGCTACCCTCTTGACTTTGCTTGTCGGGAGGTCGCAAAACAAAAAAAAAGGGGGGGGGGAGGGTGTCACATGATCTTGGGACACTGCAACGGTCATAAATACGAACCAGTCTGCCAAGCCTCTGAATTTTGATCGCGTGACCTGAGGGGGTTGCTGCAAAGGTCGCCGTTCTGAAAAACAGTCCAAAGTCACTTTTTTTCTCAGTGCCGCCGTAACTTTGAACGGTCACTAAACGAAGGGCTGCAAGTCAAGGACTACCTGTATTGGGTTGAATCTTTGGGGCAAAATTCTCTCCTGTTGTACGCTGGAGTGATGGGGTCTCAAGGGACCACCGTTCTGCACGGCTCAAAGTGCCCCACAGCCAGTGGTGAAATCCCAATTTTTTTTACTACTGGTTCTGTGGGCGTGGCTTGGTGGGCGTGGCAGGGGAAGGATACTGCAAAATCCCCATTCCCTCCCCACTCCTGGGGGAAGGATGCTGCAAAATCTCCATTTCCTCCCCACTCCTGGGGGAAGGATATTGCAAAATCTCCACTCTGGGACCAGCCAGAGGTGGCATTTGCCGGTTCTCCGAACTGCTCAAAATTTCCGCTACTGGTTCTCCAGAACCTGCTGGATTTCACCCCTGCTCACAGCTCATTGTTGCTGACACAATATAAAGTACTAGCTGGACGCTTGTGCTTCGCTATGAAACTATGTGCTCAGGCTTGATAAATTGACACTTAAAGCCTGGAACTGTAGAATGTAGAATGTGTAAGTCCGTAGCATCAGAGTGTGTTAATATAAGGCAACTGGCAGTTGGAACAGAGGGGGAGGAGAAGTAGAATGTCCCAGCCCGCTGGCCGGATGAGTCACGTGCAAATCATGCCCACACCTGGTGTAGTGAAGGAGTAGCATCAGAGCATGTTAATATAAGCATCAGACTGTGTTAATATAAGGCAACTGGCAGTTGGGACAGAGTTCCTTTCAGGTGGGGAGGGTATATACATACATACATACATACATACATACATACATACATACATACATACATACATATTAATGCATTCTAAAGGCAAAGTCCAAGAGGCCTTTTACCGAATGAGTTTTTCAAAAGCTTCCTTCTCTTTCCTTAGCATGGTAAGGTAGCGCTGTTCTTCCGTCGACCCTCCGTAGATCAGGAAATAAACCCTGCAAGGCAAGACAAGAAAATTTTTCAAATCCAAAAGGTGCCGGCTAGATGGCTAAACACACTCCATCCTGGCTTGCAAAATAAGCCACGATGGCCGAGGCATATTCATAATGCTAAACCATTCATCGTGTCTTATGTATTACAACACCAAAGTCTACTAAATGAACATCAGCTTAATGCGAATCCAGATCATCTGTTTCCTCTAGGTTTCCTGAAGATTAAAATAAAAAATAAATACGGCCTCAATAGCACCTTCTTAATTCTCCACAGGTGTGTCATAATCTCCTTGCCTTGGGCCAGCCAGCCCTGGGTTCTCTAAGCCTCTGAGCAACAAGCGAGTTTTCCGCTTTAATAAGAATTAAGATTAAGGCTCTCCTAATTAATAAGAATTAAACCCTGTGATTCATTGTGTGTAGGCAGGAGAGGCTGGGATCCGATTTCACAACCTACACGTCCTTCCTCGTTATAAGACCCTGAGTAAATACTGCAAAATGACTGTAGGCATGTACTCATTTCGCCAGGCCAAATCCAGTTGGGTCTATTTAAAAAAGAAAGAAAGAAAGAAAGAAAGAAAGAAAGAAAGAAAGAAAGAAAGAAAGAAAGAAAGAAAGAAAGAAAGAAAGAAAGAAAGAAAGAAAGAAAGAAAGAAAGAAAGAAAGAGAAAGAAAGAAGGAAGGAAGGAAGGAAGGAAGGAAGGAAGGAAGGAAGGAAGGAAAGAAAGAAAGAAAGAAAGAAAGAAAGAAAGAAAGAAAGAAAGAAAGAAAGAAAGAAAGAAAGAAATGGCATTATTTTTATAAATAGAAGACAACATTTGTAGTGCAGAATTGAACTGTGGCATCTGTTGGCACTCTCTAAGCTTGGTTATTTTCTTGCAGACATTTTCATGACCCGACTAGGTAACATCATCAGAGCTACAGGAAGTGGAGTTTGCTCTCTGTTCATACAGTGGTTTGCCCTGTTAGTGTTGGTGGGAATGTTCTCGCTGGCTTCTTGATTAAGCTGTTCTTCACAGCATTGTTAGTACTCTTAGTCCCACTAATTGGTTAATGAAATGTCTTCAAGAAAACAAGCAAGCTCAGAGTCTGTAGAGATTCTCAGTCATCCAGGTCATGCAGCAAAACCGTGACCTGGATGACGGAGAATCTCTACAGACTTTTGGATGAACACCCTTGGAATGGTGTGGAAGTAGGAATGGATTTCCAGAGGGGGAAAAAATGCAGACTGCTGGAACCAGGAGCATTAACTCAGGTGACCCTGAGGACACAGACAAACCTCCAAGTGGCGTCAATGACCCTCTAAAAGGATGCAAATGACCAGCTGGCTGCAAGGAGTATCAATCCTTCCATTCCCCACCATCCTCTCAGAGCTGAGGAAGCTTCTTGGATGAGAAGCGAAATGTCTTCAAAAAACCAGGAAGTCCAGTTGCCTCCTGAAAAAGCACCTTTGGGACAACCGTGACCTGGATGACGGAGAAACTCTACAGACTTTTAGCTATGGAATTTGGGATGAACGCTCTTTGAATGGTGCGGGAGTAGGAATGGATTTCCAGAGGAGAAAAAAAATTGCAGACTACAGGAACCAGAAGCACTAACTCAAGTGACCCTGAGGACACAGATAAACCTCCAGGTGGCCTCAACGTCCCTCTCAAAGGATACAAATGACCAGCTGTCTGCAAGGAATATAAATCCTTCCATCCTTCACCATCCAGTCAGAGCTGAAGAAGCTTCTTGGATGAGAAGCAAAACATCTTCAAAGGAAAAAAGAAGAAGAAAGTCTAGGTGCCTTGCTTGTCCAGTTGGGACAAGCAAGCTCGGAGAACACCAAAGACCTCTCACATTTTTATTTTTATTTTTTGTTCCTATTTAGCCTGGAGTATAAACATAACCAGAACAATCTCCTTCAGCCATTGCTCCCTTTCAAGCCAACGTTACCTCAACGGCTTTCCTGGTCTGCTGGCCTTGTAAACTTCCAGCTGGCGAACAAACGTCAGCTCTGCATCGTACAAGACGACGTATCTGGGCTCCACCTCGTGCAAGACGGACGTGAGGGCGTACGGATCCCCGCAGCCATTTAAAGGATGGATGACGGTCAGCGGTTCCTTTAGGATGCCGTAATAGGCATCGGAGGAGGACAGTTTTAACTGGAGACCCTCGGATCTTTCCCCGTTGCTCTCCTGGCTGCTGTTGAGGTCCTCAGAATCTCCTTCTTCTACCTTGACGTTTTCCTGCTGCTCCGTGTTCAACATTTGCGTCAAGGTCAACTCTGCCTTTTTCTTTTTCCTTTTCGGCTTGGAGGATTCCGTTTTGGCTTTCTTGGCTAGCGGTTCTTGGCCGTTCTTGTCACAGTCCTTGGCCTCTCTCCGGTTCTTCAGGCCGGCCGCACTCGCTTCCTTATCCGACCCAAAGGTTTTGTTGTAGAGTCTGGTTAAATAGGCTTCGGTCCCAATGGTGATGTATTCCTTGAGCTGAGCGCAGGTACGGTCATCGCTGGCACATACTAGCACTCGGCCTGCAGCCAAAGAGAGTTTCCACGCGTACGGCTTGAAATCAAGTCAACCTTTCCTCTCCTACAGGGGGTCCTCGAGTTACAACCAGAACTTCTGTTGCTATGCCAACCAAAGAGGGTGGGTGCCTGACTTTATGTGAAACACTGCAGTTGATAAATGAATCCCGCAGTCGTTTAAGCGAGTCCCGGATTCCCCTTCCTTTACTTTGCTGGTTGGAAGATGGCTGGGGAGGTCACAAATGGGGATCATGCCTGTTGCCAAGCGCCCAAATTTTAATCACGTGACTGGGAGGATGCTGCAACAGTCATAAGTGCAAGGACCAGTCGTAAGTCACCTTTTTTTTCCCAGTAGCAGTGTAACTTTGAATGGTCACTAAAGGAATGGTTGTAAGTCGAGGACCATCTGTATTTTTAACAGAAAAAAATAAGTATGGAGTCTTCACAAAATAGGGCATCTGTCATCATCCTTCTAATAAAAGTGCTACTGTTTGGGGACTCAGCTAGCCTGGGACAAAAGTTTTATATCTGAAGTTCAACTGAAGCGGTTTCAGGATGGAATGAAGGGATATCCTTCCTTCCTTCCTTCCTTCCTCCTCCTCCTCTTCCTTCCTTCCTTCCTCCTCCTCTTCCTTCTTTCTTCCCTCCCCCCTTCCTTCCTTCCTCTTCTCCCTCCTCTTCCTTCCTTCTTCCCTCCCCTTCCTTCTTTCCTTCCTTCCCTCCCTTCTTTTCTTCCCTCCCTCTCTCCCTGAAAAATCTCTCCCTTTACACAGCTCCAAAATTATATATATTTTTTAACAATTTCAACACATTTATGATTTTGACAATGCTAATGGTCCAGGCTGCCTCAGGAGACGGTGTCTTTCTTTAACTTGAGGCTGGACCTTAGGAATGGAAGCAGGGGTGGGCTGCTGTAGGTTCGCAAGGGTTCAGGAGAACCCAGTGGTGGGATTCAGGTAATTTAACAACCGGTTCTCTGCCCTAATGACTTCTTCCAACAAGCAGTGTGCCAAACTGCTCAGAAAGTTAACAACCGGTTCTCCCGAAGTGGTGCGAACCCGCTGAATCCCACCACTGGGAGAACCTCTAGCTAAGATTCTGTGCAGTTCAGAGAACCCCCAAATCCCATTCCTGGCTGGCCTTGCCCCCACAGGCCCTCCCCTCCCAGGAGTCCCCACACGGCCCATTTTGAATGCAGGTAAGCGCAGGGCATGCACGGAGGCTCAGGGAGGGCGAAAAACAGGACTACTGGAAGTTCGGGAAGGCTGGAAACGAGCCCGTTTCTGGCCTCCAGAGGGCCTCCAGAGGCTGGGGAGGCCATTTTCACCCTCCTGAAGTCTTGAGAAAAGCCTCTGGAGCCCGGGGAGGGCATACCCCCGCCCCACCATGGTGCAGGAGGCCGACTAGGCCACGCACACCCACCCAGCAACCGGGCAGAGAACCCCTTGCTAAAATTTTTGATGCCCACCCCTGAATGGAAGCCTCGACCGGATGACTTTAGAGCTGTTTTCATAGAACTCCCAGATTATTTGACAATATCACACTTTTCTCCTCCTCATGCCAAAACGTCTTTACATCCAGCGTCTATTTTGCTGGAGTTCTTTCGGAGTCTGTGTGGAGTCTACTTCAAATTTCAAAAGAGGCCTCTTGCCCTTGAAGTGTGCCTAAAGAAGGCAGATGCTCCCAGTGAGGTTTCTGGCTGTCTCACCCTGTCCGTCCTTGTCTGGAGGTAGGTCCTCACCTGGCCCACCGAGGGCTTCGCTGTCGGCGTTCTCCTTTTCAATCTCCTTCAGCACTTCTCCCAGAGCTTCCCACTTCGGACTGCTTTCCAGGACCAATTCCCGCTTCTGTTCTGAAAGGGGACACAGATTATGAGGGATTTTTTCCCCCCTATTTTCAGCATCAGCTCAACATCAAAGGTTTTTGTTTTGTTTTGTTTTTAAATTTGGTGATTATAAGCTTGTACAGGAGCACCGGAACAATATTGGAATTACTGTATTTTTCGGAGTATAAGACGCACCAAGATTTCGAAGAGGTAAACAAGGAAAAAAAAAGTTATTGCCCTTCCCGGCCCCCAGGAGCACTCTGCAGGCCTCCCAAACCCTCTGCAAAAACGGGACGCACGGGGCGGGGTTTCAGAAGGCCAAAAAATGGCTGCATTCGGTGTATAAGACGCACCAACATTTCCACCCTCTTATAGGGGGGAAAAAGTGCGTCTTAAACTCCAAAAGTACGGTATATTAAAAATTATTTGAGAACAGTGTGCCCTATCTATTCAGAAGCCCCCCCCCCCAAAAAAACCCTATACAGGTAGTCCTTGACTTACGACCACAATTGAGCCCAACGTTTATGTTGCTAAGTGAGAAATTTGTTAAGTGAGTTTCGCCCCATTTCACAATCTTTCTTGCCACGTTTGTTAAGTGGATCACTGCCCTTGTTAAGATAGTAACCCGGTTGTTAAGTGAATCTGGTTTCCCATTGACTTGTCGCAAAAGGGGATCACGTGACCCCGGACACCGTAAGTATCATTTCATAGTTATAGCTACACATGTTGTGGCCCGCCAGCGGCCAGCAGAGCTGGTGGCAGTCTCAGACAGTGAAGAGGTTGGGGAGGAACCTGGGCCAGTCCTGGAGTCTGGGGAAGGCTCTGATGAGGGCTCTGCGTCGGAGGCAGAGAGGGAGCCAGGGCCGTCTGACAGTTATCAGCTGCCTTCGGAGTCAGACATCAGTGAGGTAGAAGAACAGCTGGAGCCTGTTCCCAGCGTGTGCATGCGCAGAGCTGCCAGAGGAAGGGAACAGCTAAAGAACAAGGGTCGACTCAGGAGTAAAGCCACAGGTGGACGATGAAGTGCCCCTCCCAGAGGGAATAAAAGAGGAGCGAAAGGGAAGGGGAGTTTGCAGGAGACAATCAGTTTGCTTAATTGGTTCGTGACTCCTTGCCAAGTTTTGAAGATATCGGCCTGGCAGCTCTCCTAAGATGCTACATCGGTGAAGAAGGGTGTGCTATACCTTTCGCTTCTTTGACCTCTGTTTTCTCCGAGCCTTTTTTTTTCTTATTCGCGTTATCTTCTGGCAGGCGATAAACTCTACTCCGAGTGTTCAGAAACATTGATGTACTAGAATCCAGAAAAAGCCAGCCTAGGAGTAAGATAAGACGATAAAGAGAGATAAACGTTAAATATAAACTTGACCAGTGATGTTCAAAGGAAGAAAACTTTATTTTGCAATGCAGGTGTTTGGAGCCATTACAGATCATCCTCATTTTACGACTGCAATGGAGCCTATCTGTTACGATCGTAAAGTTGTGACCATTGTAAATGGAGGTCTTCATAGGACCGATCCGATTTTGTTTTACAAAAAAAGGTCGTGAAGCAAATCACAACTTCTGGAGGCAAGTTGTTCCACTGATTAACTGTTCTAACAGTCAGGAAATTTCTCCTTAGTTCTAGGTTGCTTCTGTTTCGTACATTAACAAAGTGTGCCTATTAGTACATTAATAAATATGCCTATCACAGGCAGTTAATAAACCAGGAAATTCACCCCAAGTCCTATCACATGTAGGACTATCGCAAAATTGATATGTCAACGAAATGAGGGATTAAAAAAAAAAAAGAAAGCTTAAAGGATAAGCCAATTCTCTCTCTCTTTTTTTTTTACCCCAACATACTTGTTTGAGGCAGGCATACGTGCCATGCTCCCCTCCCTACAACCCCAGAAAAAAGATTTACCACTTAATTTTGCTTTTGGCTTGAACCTGCCCCAACAGATGGCAACAGAAACGCTAATAATTTCCACGTGTGATAAATGTCTTGAAATAACCCGGCTTCCAGATCCTTACGTTTCCCTTCTTCCCTTCCCAGCGGCCAAGACCTCCTTATATAATGACTAAGGCATCTGATTGCGAACGGTACATGTTTTTTTCAAGCAACAGCCGTTAAGTGGGAGGCTGGATATATTTCGTGTCCTCCAGCCTTCTGGAGAGATGGGAACATTCGGGAACATTGGCCCGCGTGTGTGTTTGCTGTTTTTGCTTCTAATTAAAACTTTCGCTTTTTTATCGCGGAGTGAACCGACACCGTGCCTACCTGAATTCTGACCGAAAGCTTTTTCCGACACTTTGAGGGATTCTAAAAGATG
Organism: Pantherophis guttatus; assembly: GCF_059756535.1. Lineage (NCBI taxonomy): Eukaryota > Metazoa > Chordata > Lepidosauria > Squamata > Colubridae > Pantherophis > Pantherophis guttatus. The sequence goes on along the minus strand of NC_142076.1, from coordinate 13,191,339 downwards.
AAGGAAAGTGACGCAGTCATACTGAGTCAAGTACTGTAGCAATGTACGGAGGATCTTCAAATCTTGGACCAGGGATTTGGTCTTGGATCCAAGCTGGTGCCAAAGAGGATCTAAATAATGACGGATTGTCTGGAAATACAGCATTGGGAATCGTGGTTAGCGCGTGATGCAGCCATCGATGCTTGATCCAAACCAGCTGATCTCTTAACAGATTTAGCAAAAGCACTTCAGACTTATATACCGCTTCACCGGGCTTTTACAGCCCTCTCTAAGCAGTTTACAGAGTCAGCCTATGGCCCCCAACAATCTGGGTCCTCATTTTACTGACCTCGGAAGGATGGAAGTCAACCTTGAGCCTGGTGAGATTTGAACTGTTGTCAGTTGGCAGAATTAGCCTGCAATACTGCATTCTAACCACTGCACACATTGGAAGGAAGGAAGGAAGGAAGGAAGGAAGGAAGGAAGGAAGGAAGGAAGGAAGGAAGGAAGGAAGGAAGGAAGGAAGGAAGGAAGGAACAAACAATAGCAATAGCCCTTAGACTTATATACCGCTTCACAGTGCTTTACAGCCCTCTCTAAGCAGTTTACAGAGTCAGCCTATGGCCCCCAACAATCTGGGTCCTCATTTTACTGACCTCGGAAGGATGGAAGTCAACCTTGAGCCTGGTGAGATTTGAACTGTTGTCAGTTGGCAGAATTAGCCTGCAATACTGCATTCTAACCACTGCACACATTGGAAGGAAGGAAGGAAGGAAGGAAGGAAGGAAGGAAGGAAGGAAGGAAGGAAGGAAGGAAGGAAGGAACAAACAATAGCAATAGCCCTTAGACTTATATACCGCTTCACAGTGCTTTACAGCCCTCTCTAAGCGGTTTACAGAGCCAGCCTCTTGCCCCCAACATTCTGGGTCCTCATTTTACCCACCTCGGAAGGATGGAAGGCTGAGTCAACCTTGAGCCTGGTGAGATTTGAACTGCTGTCAGTTAGCAGAATTAGCCTGCAATACTGCATTCTAACCACTGCACACATTGGAAGGAAGGAAGGAAGGAAGGAAGGAAGGAAGGAAGGAAGGAAGGAAGGAAGGAAGGAAGGAAGGAAGGAAGGAAGGAAGGAAGGAAGGAAAGAAGGAAGGAAGGAAAGGAAGGAAGGAAGGAAAGAAGGAAGGAAAATATCACTTAGACTTATCTACCACTTCACAGTGCTTTGCAGCCCTCTCTAAGCAGTTTACAGAGTCAACCTATCGCCCCCAACGATCTGGGTCCTCATTTTACCAACCTCGGAAGGAAGGAAGGCTGAGTCAACCTTGAGCCGGTGAGAATCAAACTGCTGGTAGTCGGCAGAGTTAGCCTGCAATACTGCATTCTAATGCAGTATTTAGTATTTGGAGGGCTGCAAACCTTTAAAAAGAACCAAGTCATAGATTTCTTTCCATTCTTCAATGTTGCCCATTCACAGCCACACCTGATTCCATTGAAATTTTTTGTTCGACTTTTAGGGACCTCAGATTAAAGCTGTTTAGCCCAAGATTATTATTATTTTTTTAGACAAAAAAAATGAATTCTGATTCCAATGATGTTATGATCCTGGCACACAACCGCCCAATAAAAGAACATTTATTTCATTGTTAACGAGCTTACGATAAGCAAGCCAGAGACTTGGAGACCTCATAAAACATTCTTTTATGTAAAAACACAGTTCAAGTATTAACAGATGTCAGCCCCTCCGTTAAAAAAAAAAAAGACTGCTCCCTAAACTAAACACAGCTGGAAAGAAAGGAGAAAAGTTCAACTGGGAGAGTTTTGACTAGGTGCTGCTGAAGCTCATGACATTTGACAAAACATAAAAAAAAAAAAAAGCAAAAATAAAACCACAGCGAAATTCCTTCCAAAAGAAACAGATGCGCAATCTGAAGAGGCTTTTGCTAAATTAAAGGGAAGGGAAACTGCCGTTAATGAACGTAAGATGCATTGCTTCTTTGGATGGCCAACAATCAACAGAAACATCACTACTTTTTCCTCCTTATAACTTAGCATTATAACTCCATAACTGTCTGGTTTGGCTCTGCAACCCAACAGGACAGACACAGACTTCAGAGGATAATTAGAATTGCGGAAAAAACAATGGCTACCAACCTGCCTTCCATGGAGGACCTGTCTACTGCACGAGTCAAAAAGAGGGCTGTGGAAATATCTACAGACCCCTCGCATCCTGGACATAAACTGTTTCAACTCCTACTCTCAAAACGACGCTATAGAGCACTGCACACCAGAACAATTAGACACAAGGACAGTTTTTTTCTGTCCTTAGCCATCACTCTGCTAAACAAATAACTCCCTCAACACCGTCAAACTATTCACTAAGTCTGCACTACTATTAATCTTCTCATCGTTCCCATCACCCATCTCCCCCCACTTATGATTGTATGACTGTAACTTTGTTGTTTGTATCTTTACGATTTATATTGATAGTTTCCTAGTATGATTTGATTGCTTATTTGTACCCTATGACTATCATTAAGTGTTCTACCTTATGATTCTTGACGAATGTATCTTTTCTTTTATGTACCCTGAGAGCGTATGTACCAAAGACAAATTCCTTGTGTGTCCAATCACACTTGGCCAATAAAGAATTCTATTCTATTCTATTCTATTCTATTCTATTCTATTCTATTCTATTCTATTCTATTCTATTCTATTCTATTCTATTCTTCTATTCTATTCTATTCTATTCTATTCTATTCTATTCTATTCTATTCTATTCTATTCTATTCTATTCTATTCTATTCTATTCTATTCTATTCTATTCTAGCCAAGCATTTCCTCCTCTGAGCTGGGAATTCTTCCCCGGAATATCCTTCAAATGCTACAGCTAAGTGTCAGCCCTGGTGTGCCTGGAGGCCTGGGGCTGCCATTCCGGCGGGTAACTGAGACCCGCACGGCCATGCCACACCCGCCACGCACCATACCGCTTCACAGGACCAACAGACTCATGCCAGAATGCCGGCCAGATGGGCGAGGACAGGCCAGACCCAATTGCCGTTGCTGAATCTGCAGCCGAGCAGCTGTGAAGCAGCCACAGAACTGAGAAGCAGGGCAGGCATCTGCACCCTGGGTGTGCCTAGCCAATTGCAGCCTAATGGTTTCTGCATGATGGGTGAATGGGCGGGGCTGGGAAGAGGCTTAAATGGTGGGCGGTTAGTCCTGACACTGTTTTCACATGATGACCGCCAGTTCGTGCTGGAGTTACTGTATTTTTCAGAGTATAAGATGCACCTTTACCCCCCCAAAAGGGGGTGAAACTTTAGGTGCGCCTTATACACCAAATGTAGCCCCGCCCACCCACTGGCCCCCACCCTTTGGCCTCTGCCTCCCAGCAGTTTACCTCCTTGCAGCAAACAGCAAGAAGAAACAGCCCGTTTCAGCTTCAGCACAGCCTAATTAGCACAAGTTGATTGGATCGGCCTCCTGATTCTTTGCGTGGGCCTCTGCTGCTTGCTGCAAGGAGGTAAATTGCTGGGAGCAGATTTTTTTTTTCTTGTGCTAATCAAGCTATGCTGAAAACGAACACGAAAGTAAAGCAGGCTGTTTGCTGCAAGGAGGCAAAATTGCTGGGAGGCAGAGGCAGATTTTCTTTTTCTTGTTTTCCTCACCAAAAAAAGGTAGGTGCGTCTTAAAGTCCGAAAGATATGGTATTTGTGACGAAGATAAACCAATTGCAAACCAGGACTGTGTCCTATGCTTTCTTTCCGCGAATTACCAGAACCTGACATAAAGCCTGGGAAGCTGAAGGCTCTTTCGTCTTCATTTCAGCTCCACAGACCATTATCTCCTCGTTACTGAATGGCCACCTCCTCCCGAAGAGGCTCAACCGCAAGGAAGTCCAACTTAGATCCTGCAATTAATGCAGCTTTAGTAATCAGCACAGAAATATCACCGAATCAGAGGGAACGCGAGTCCAACTTTTTAGAACGCCCATGTCTGGAAGTAATACATTTTGATTCGGAGAAAGAAACGTTACTACTCTCAAGGCTTCTACGAATCAATGCACTCCGCAGGGCAAGCTGATGAGAAGGGCGCCCCCGACTTCGCCAAAGAAGAGGTACCTTTTCAAACGCCGTGCCAATGGCATTTTCTAAGGACAGATCCTCCACTTCCAGAGCAGGGTTGCACTGCTTCAGTTCCTTCAGACAGGCGTTCAGGATGTCCAGTATGGAACTCTGGATGGCACGCATGGCTGGCGTCATAGTGATGTGTATTTCCACCACTTCGGGTTTGTGTCGCTCTAGAAAAGAGTGCACCACCGCGTGAAACCTGGGGAAGAGAAAGACGGGAAGATCTCAGCAAGGAACTGCACAAATCATCTCCCTGTCCTGGTTCCTAGCTACTGTATGGACAGTTCATCTAAGTCCTCAGATTGGAAGGATCTTTTCAATCCAAAAAGAGGCTTTTCTAAAAGGCAATTGGGTTTTTTTCCCCTTTGAAAACATTTCGCTCCTCATCCAAGAGGCTTTGGGTCAGACCTGGAAGCCATCTTTTACGTTTGGGCCTTCAGGCCTGCCACATCTTCTTCTGTGGGAAAATGGGAGGGGGGATTGCATAGAGTGTAGATGATATGTAGTCAAAATAACATTCCTTTCTCAGAGAGTCAAGGATGCCTTGCCCTGGCAAGTTGGATGACAGGGAGGTGTCTTCAGTTTGGACTGTGGATGACTGGACCATGTGACGCTCCCATGTAACACCTCTCCTGCGCGAGCTGCACTGGTTCCCGGTGGTCTTCCGGGTGCGCTTCAAGGTTTTGCTTTAGAACGCTCCATGGCTTAGGGCCTGGTTATTTACGGGATCGCCTGCTGCCGCAAATGGCCTCCCACCAGCCGGTACGCTCTCACAGAGAGGGACTCCTCCGGGTGCCGTCGGCCAAACAATGTCGGCTGGCGGCCCCCAGGGGGAGAGCCTTCTCTGTGGGGGCACCTACTATTTGGAACAAGCTCCCCCCCAGAGATACGGAGGATCCCGGATCTACGCACCTTCCGCCGCGCTCTCAAGACCTTTTTATTTCACCAGGCTGGTCTGGCCTAACCTCTCCCATTCTCTTTTTAATGGAAATTTTAATGTAAATTTTAATTTGTTCTTAACCTGGGGTTTTAAATTTGTCTTGGGCTAAATTGATTTAATTCGCTTTTACTTCTGCTCTTAAATTTTTGTATTCTATGTGTTTTATCTTGTGCCTGTTCACCGCCCTGAGTCCTTTGAGAGTAGGGCGGTATATAAGTCAAAAATAAATGAAATGAAATGAAAAATGAAATGTGATGGAAACGAGGGGCAGGGAATTGAACTTTCACTTGGGTGGGGAAAACCTGGAAACTTTCAGATTCGGGTTTTCCCAGATGTGCCAATATGACATCTCTAATAAATAGTAACTTTGAGGAAATCTAAGCCTGGGAGTTTTCTTTCGTTGAGGGTGTTACTTGGAACCTCAACGTTAACCCGAGTCTGACATTTTGGTGTGGCCTGTTGGCCGCCGGCCCCTCCAGCAGCTGAATCAGAGGAGGTGGCGGCAGCGTGGGAGTCAGGGTCAGCATCAAGGCAACCTGAGAGCTCCGAGGGGGAAGAGGGAATGGAGCTGGAGAGAGAGAGAGAGAGAGAGAGAGAGAGAGAGAGAGAGAGAGAGAGAGAGAGAGAGAGAGAGAGAGAGAGAGAGAGAGAGAGAGAGAGAGAGAGAGAGAGAGGAAGAGAGAGAGAGAGAGAGAGAGGGAGAGAGAGAGAGAGATGCAGAGGCAGAGGCAGAGGCAGAGGCAGAGGCAGAGTCTGGGCGGGTCCGTCACCCCTCAGATGGAGAGTCAACAGCCCCCAGGTCTGGAGGTGGCTGATGAGGAAGAGGAGGAACAGCTGGGCCCAGTGCCTGATGCGCGGATGCGCAGAAGGCGGAGGAGAGAAGAGCAGTGGAAATCTATGAGCCGGTCCTTGGGATGGAAGAGCCACCGCTGCTAATGAAGCTCCATCCTAGCTCTGGGGATAAAAGGCGGGGGGCAGAGATGAATGGGTGTGGTAGACAACTATTCATCTTCAGGCCAGCCGGATTTGTTAGCCTGCGTTGAGAGAGAAACTTTTTTGCCAGGGCTGCTGGCGCTCCTAATCAAGGAATCATTGCTTCAACTGCAGAGAGTTTGTCGTGTTTGGGGAGCTGGGTCAGAACAGGCTTCTTCAGTTCTGGATGAGAAACAAAATGTTTTCAGAGGAACAAAAAAAAAAAAAAAAAAAAAAAAAAAAAAAAAACCAAGAAATTCCAGTCGCGTTTTGGAAAAGCGCCTTTGGGACAACCATGACCTGGATGACCGAGAACTTCCATCGATCCTTCCCATCCTTAAGCCACCTTACCTTGGCCAGAGATACAGCTTCCTCACGAAGAGGTTTCGCATGACCCTTTCCACATGACAAAAGCCGGTGTTAAAAGCCAGGGCGTTATCGGTGAAGGCTTTGACGAAACCTTGCTTGTTCTTCTGGCGATAAAGCCGCAGGATGAAAGCTTCTTGGCACGACTCGATGATTCTGTGGGCTTTGTACACCAGAATTCCTGGAGTGAAGAACAAGAATAAATTGGAAGCAGCAGGGCTGGGGATGGTGGTGAGGAGTCCGGGACAAAACACACGAAGAGGACGTGAAGTTTTTCAAGGCAGGTCAAGAATTTGAAAGGTTTCGCCGATGAAAGAAGCGTGAGACATTTTTAACTACCCTTTGGCATCTTCTCCAGAGAGACAAAGAATGAAATGCTTTTAATGCCTTCTTCAGGACAAGTGTGTCCTGGTTTGAAATCGGCCCAAGGAATTGTAGGAAGTTAGCACCTACCCCTCTCCTAGAAGAACGAAATATTTTAGGAAATATTAAAAAGGCAGAATATATTTCCCGGGATGAGAAATGGAGAAACATGTTTTAAAGACAAAGCAGCTTTCTGTCTCCCCCCACCGTTGTCAATGGGCTATTAAGGCCTCAGCCAAGCTCACTCATTCCCCCCCACCTTTGTCAATGGACCATCATCTGCAACACAATAGGACCCATCTAGCAACAGAAACTCCCCACATGGCACCTGGGAAGATTATATCAGCCAGCAAGGCTAGCTAAGACCCCCCATCCCCTGGAAGTCTGACAACCAATCAGGACACTCTTCCTATGCCCCAGGAAGTTCAAAGCGCAGAGAGGGCATAAAAACTAAGGCACGCTCAACATCTCAGCCCTTTTCTGTTCAGGAACTCAAACCATGTGATCCTGTCCACCATTAAACCATCTTTCCAAGCAGTCTCCATGTTTCCAGTGTCTTTTTCCCCACTTGGAGCTGAACCCAGATGGATATTTTCTTCCAACAAAATAAGAACCGGAATTACTCCCTGACCTTAGGAGAATTATTCAAATGAAATATCAAACCTTGATAGGATGCATCTACTGTATTTTTCGGAGTAAGTAACTAAGACACACCTTAGTTTTTGGGGAGGAAAATAAGAAAAAAGCTGATTGGCAGGTGGGTTGGCCTCCCCGAATACCCCAATCAGCTGTTCCCAGAGGGGAATTTTAGCAACAGGTTCCTTGGTTGTGAGCTCTGTGCCTTGCTTTTTTTGGCTTTTTTTTTTCTGCCTCTGAAACTTCTGAAACTCCGTTTCAGAAAAAAACTTCTTTTCTGACTCTGAAAGCCTCCGAAACAGTTTCAGAAAAAAAAGCCTCTGAAGCTCTGTTTGGGGGCTTCTTTTCTGAAGCTTCGTTTCTGATGCTTTTTTTTTTCAGCCTCTGAAACCTCCATTTGAGAAGCTGGGCGGGGCTACATTTGGAAGACGCATCCAGATTTTCACCCCCTTTTTTGGAGGAAAAAGGTGCATCTAATACTCCGAAAAATACAGTACTCAAAAATATGACCCATGGAATACAGCAGGATTCACTCTTCAGATAAAAGCTCATAGGATTAAGGAGCAACCACTATGATCAACCAGAATCTCCAGGAAGACACAATGGTTGATGGGCCTGTTTTCTTTTCAGAATGCACCTTTAAACAATTGGGGATCCCCCTTAATAAAAGACAGATCTAAAATCAAGGGATCGTAAGAGATTTCCAGGACTGAACTGTTCTGACCTAGGCTTCCTTAGAAAGTAAACAGCACAAACTTAGTCCTGACAAACTTCTTTAATTCAAACGGCTGTGAATTATTGTCATTCCCAGTCCAAAAGGCTTCTCAAACAGTCTTTCAGGGGAGTGTTCATCTTATCTCCCTTGGAATGCTGCCAGAGAACTAATTGCCACACGCAGGGCAAGGCCAAACTTAGCACAGAGTCAAACAGAACTTTTCCAAAGCTTTTACCGACCAGATGAACTAATTGTTTCCTGCAAAAGCTCACGTCCCGTTCGCTCCTCTTTTATGTCTTATGGGAGGGGCCAATCATCTCCAAGCCTTACTCCCAAGTGAACCCTGTTTTCTTAATTGTTCCTGTCTTCTGGCAGCTCTGCGCATGTGCACACTGGAAACAGGCTCAAGCTCTGAGTGGCGTAGGAAGCTAATGCCTCCTAAGGCAGCATTTAACATCCAGCTGCCTGCAATTACTGCGAGTTCAATTCTCACCAGGCTCAAGGTTGACTCAGCCTTCCATCCTTTCTAAGGTAGGTAAATTGAGGACCCAGTTTGTGGGGACAATAAGCTGACTTTGTAAAAATATACAAAAGTATGAAGGCTATTGCTTAACGCACTGTAAACTGCCCTGAGTCTCCGGAGAAGGGCAGCATATAAATCAAATAATAATAATAAAAAAAGCTGTTCTGTCTCGCTGATGTCAGACTCCGGAAACAGCAGAGAACTACCAAATGGCCTTGGCCCCCTCTCTGCCTCCGACTCAGAGCCCTCATCTGAGCCTTCCCCAGACTCCAGGACTGGCCCCCGTTCCTCCCCAACCTCTTCACTGTCCGAATCTGTTACCAGCTCTGCTGGCCGCTGGCGGGCCACAACATGAACACAGCCACTTTGTCCTAACGTTACAGATCAGCCACAGATGCTGTTACTATTCTGTGACATTTTTACTCCAATCTTTCCCCTAAACTGGTCAGTGGCCTTATACCCTGTTCCAGTGGTGAAATCCAATTTTTTTTACTACCAGTTCTGTGGGCGTGGCTTGATGGGCATGGTGTGGCTTGGTGGGTTTGGCTTGGTTGGGTGTGGCAGGGGAAGGATACTGCAAAAACTCCATTCCCACCCCACTCTGGGGCCAGCCAGAGGTGGTATTTGCTGGTTCTCTGAACTGCTCAAAATTTCCATTACAGGTTCTCCAGAACCTGCTGGATTTCACCCCTGCCCTGATCCCCATCTCCAGTTTTAGCCGTTGGCTTTGTAGCAGTCTTTCCCAACCTTGGTTACTTGAAGACAGGTGGGCTTCAACTCCCAGAATTCCCCAGCCAACGTGGTAAACGTTAAGACATGCTGGCTGGGAAATTCTGGGAGTTGCAATCCACACATCTTCAAGTTGCAGAGGTTGGGAAACCCTGGCTTAAGAGAGACAGAAAGTGACTAATTCAAGATTATCCTGCAAACCTCATGACCTAATTCCAGTAATATCTAACTAAGCCACACAGGCTTTTCGGGCAGAAAAGAATGTCCCGAGCATGTCTCCATGACTAATCTGTAGCTTACAAGCTGTATTTTTAATAGAGCTTCTCCCATGCTGACCTCTAGTGGGAATGACCTTATAAAACAAAGAACATTATTTGAAATTCGCCTATACGTGAACCGGGAAGAACAATAGCCCTGCATTTTTTTCAGTCTAGACTCAAAACTATGCACGGCATGCCGAGAGGCGGGAATGACACCCAGTTTTAAACTTCTTACCAGTGATAAGATCCGCAGGAATCCTGTCGGTCAGGAAATCCACCACCAGAATTCGGCTAGTGGCAAAAATAACTCCTCCCTGGGTGTAAACCTCATAGCGGCTGCTGCTGGCAATTTCATTTGTAACTCGCCGAGGAAGATAAGCAACGTTATCGGTCTTTAACTGGTCAATAAAATATTCCTGACAAAGGGAAAAATGATTCAGAGTAAAGAGGAAGATAAGCAATTAGTTTACTGTCTTTCACTGGTCACTAAAATATACCTGATAAAGGAAAAATGATTCAGAGAAAGCCAGGCAGAAAAAAAGGATTTGTATTCTTTAGGCTAATTTGGGTGTCAGCAACCTGCAGCTCCGGAGCCGCATGCGGCTCTTTGGGCCCTCTGCTGTGGTTCCATGTCGTGTGATCCCACCACTGGCTGGCCCCGCCCCTCGCCCTCCCCTCCCAGTCACTCCTTGCCTGGCCTGAGAAGGAAAGAGCGATGATGGGGGATGGAGAAGTGGCCGGAGGAGAGACAGAGAGATACAGAGAGGGGGGTGAGAGAGAGAGGGGGACAGAGGGAGGGAGGGGAGAGAAAGATGTCAAAAGGATTTTGTTGTTCCTGGTGTTTTTTAACAACCGGTTCTCTGCCCTAATAACCGGCTGGGTAGGCGTGGCTAAGGAGGGGGTCATGTGACTGGTGGGAGTGAGTGACATCAAGTTGGTCACACCCACCCAGATTTTGTGTCTCCCAGTGTTTTCTGTGGGAAATGGCTCCAAATGGCTCTTTGAGTGTTTAAGGTTGCAGGCCTCTGGGCTAATTCCTTATTAGAGCAATTATTTTAAAATAGCTTTTTTTATTTCTGCAAACCTTAGACTCCCCAAATTCACTGTCAACTATTAAGCATAAATAGGGGATTTGGGCTACGTCAGAACTGGTTTTCAGCAAATGAGTTTCCTGGAAAAGACCAGTAACATATAACATTTTATGTCTCCTGTCAACTAATGAGATTCAAATGCCTACCGATAGTAGAAATCCTATCCATATTACTCAGGAGTAACACCTCTGTTTAATTCAATGGGCTCCATTACTTGACATATATTTGATAGCATTGCAACCTAATGATGCCGTAAAGAAACAATTCAGATTTATAACATTATCTACGAATGCCTGCTTAGAAGTAAAGAGCACTTTTTCAATGGGATTGCTTTTCTTATATGTTCCTAGAACTATGTCCAGATATGGATGGATGGATGGTCAGACAGACAGACAGATTAGATAGATTGAGAGATGATAGACAGTTAGATGATAGGTAGAAAAATAAGTAGATGATAGATAATAGGTAGATAGATAATAGACAGACAGACAGACAATAGGCAGATAGAAGATAGACAGAGGGAGGGAGGGAGTAGGAGAGAGAAAATGTTCCTCAATTTCTGGATAGTCTCTCAGTCCAACCCACCTCATAGGCTTGTTGTGGGGAAATAGGAGGAGAAAGGAGTATGATACGTTCAACGCCTTGAGTTATTTATAAATAATAATAAAAACAGGATGTAAATAAATAAATCTCTCTTGGGGGATTCTGCCAGAACACCCTTACACAAATGATGTCACGAGGCTTGAGTGTTATAGGACATGAGAATTTGGGTGGGGTGTTTTACACATTTGAGGAAAGTCCTTCACAAACTGGACCTTCATCCAGAGAAGGTCTATTACCAATGTTCTTGAAATTCAGGGACTTTGGGCCAATGACCAGGAGACGGTGAGTTCTAGTCCCGCCTTAGCCATGGAAACCAATTGGGTGACTTTGGGCCAATCACCAGGAGACAGTGAGTTCTAGTCCCACCTTAGCCATGAAAGCCAATTGGGTGACTTTGGGCCAATCACAAGGAGACGGTGAGTTCTAGTCCTGCCTTAAGCATGAAAGCCAATGGGGTGATTTTGTGCCAATCACCAGGAGACGGTGAGTTCTAATCCCACTTTAGCCATGAAAACCAATTGGGTGACTTTGGGCCAATCATAAGGAGACAGTGAGTTCTAGTCCCGCCTTAGCCATGAAAGCCAATTGGGTGACTTTATGCCAATCATATGGAGACGGTGAGTTCTAGTTCTGCCTTAGCCATGAAAACCAATTGGGTGACTTTGGGCCAATCACCAGGAGACGGTGAGTTATAGTCCCGTCTTAGCCATGAAAGCCAATTGGGTGACTTTGGGCCAATCACCAGGAGACGGTGAGTTCTAATCCCACTTTAGCCATGAAAACCAATTGGGTGACTTTGGGCCAATCATAAGGAGATGGTGAGTTCTAGTCCCGCCTTAGCCATGAAAGCCAATTGGGTGACTTTATGCCAATCATATGGAGACGGTGAGTTCTAGTTCTGCCTTAGCCATGAAAACCAATTGGGTGACTTTGGGCCAATCACCAGGAGACCGTGAGTTATAGTCCCGTCTTAGCCATGGAAACCAATTGGGTGACTTTGGGCCAATCACCAGGAGACGGTGAGTTCTAATCCCACTTTAGCCATGAAAACCAATTGGGTGACTTTGGGCCAATCATAAGGAGACAGTGAGTTCTAGTCCCGCCTTAGCCATGAAAGCCAATTGGGTGACTTTATGCCAATCATATGGAGACGGTGAGTTCTAGTTCTGCCTTAGCCATGAAAACCAATTGGGTGACTTTGGGCCAATCACCAGGAGACGGTGAGTTATAGTCCCGTCTTAGCCATGGAAACCAATTGGGTGACTTTGGGCCAATCACCAGGAGACGGTGAGTTCTAATCCCACTTTAGCCATGAAAACCAATTGGGTGACTTTGGGCCAATCATAAGGAGATGGTGAGTTCTAGTCCCGCCTTAGCCATGAAAGCCAATTGGGTGACTTTATGCCAATCATATGGAGACGGTGAGTTCTAATCCCACTTTAGCCATGAAAGCCAATTGGGTGACTTTGGGCCAATCACAAGGAGACGGTGAGTTCTAGTCCTGCCTTAAGCATGAAAGCCAATGGGGTGACTTTGTGCCAATCACCAGGAGACGGTGAGTTCTAATCCCACTTTAGCCATGAAAGCCAATTGGGTGACTTTGGGCCAATCATAAGGAGATGGTGAGTTCTAGTCCCGCCTTAGCCTTGAAAACCAATTGGGTGACTTTGGGCCAATCATAAGGAGACGTTGAGTTCTAGTCCCACCTTAGCCATGAAAGCCAATGGGGTGACTTTGGGCCAGTCCCACTCCCCCCACCCCCCATCTCTCTCAGCCCAGCCTTCCTCACAGGGTTGTTGTGGTGGGGAAAGGAAAGACTGGATGCTCTGCTTGGAGCTGTCCCAAAACACGGGGCGGGGGGGGGGGCCGCCCTCTGCCCTCCCTCCCTCCCTGAATGACAGGCTTGGCCTTCCCACCCAAATAGGGCTAACACTGAACAGGAGCCCCCTCAGGCTCCTACAAGGCCAGGCCAGAGCGCGGCGTTAACCCGGGTTGAGCGTCCGGTGGGAAGGCGGGCTGGCTGAGGGAAAGTCTCCCCTACCTACCTCCTCCGCAGGGCTGGTGTTGAGCACCAGAACCAGCCGGGTGGGCTCGCAGTAGAGCCGAAGGAAGCGGAGGAGCAGGCGGTCGACGCCCAGCCCGCGGGCGCAGATGACCAGGCCGTCCTGGTGGAAAAGATCCAGGAAGATCTGCGTTTCGTGTTCGAGAGGCGGCCCGGCAGCCATGGCTACCGGCTGTCATCGGCAGCCTCTCTGCGCATGCGCCGGGAGAACCACGGAGTTGGCCAGGTAGAGCGACGCACGGAGACTTCCTGTGGCGCTCTTTTCAAGCCGGAAGCTCTTCTATCGATGTGGGAGTGGAGGTGGGGGGTGAGAAAAGAAAGAGAGGGAGAACAAGGCGCCTGTTAAAGGAATCGAGCCTCGGACAAACAGACAGCGCTGCTGCCATCTAGCGGTCGGCAGGTTGATTGTTTCAGGCTTTATTGCAATTTAAAACAATTATTAGCCGCTTTTAATAATTGAAACAATACAGCCAACTTATTGCAATTGTTTGTACTGGATCTAGCCTCTCCGGACAACCAATTATATTCTGCAGCGTTTCTCAACCTTCATAACTTTTAAGAAGCCTGGACTTCCAAACTCCCAATATTCTCCAGCCAGACTTTCTTAAAAGTAGCTACGGTTGAGAAAGGGCCATACAAGTATGGAACATAAGAATGGAGTTTTAAAAAGTTATCCCAATACAAGAAGCCAGGAGGGATGGCCGCGACCTGTGTCACGATTAAGTTAGCAGAAGAAAAGGGGTGATTTGGATGGCCAGGACCTCTGCCCCCCCCCCCCCGCCCCCCAACTACGCATGCAGGATCCGATATTGCAATTTTTCCTACATAGAAGGGGGAAAAGGGGAAAGGGAAAGAAAAATGGGGAAAGGGGTGGGGGAGGGGGAGGAGAGGAGGGGAAGGGAAAGGAAAGGAGAATGGGGAAAGAAAGGAAAAGGAAAGGAAGAGGGAAGGGAATGAAAGGAAAGGAGGAAGAGGGAAGGAAAGGGAAGGAGGAAGAGGAAAGGAAAGGAGAGTGGGGAAAGGAAGGAAAAGGAAAGGAGGAAGAAGGAAGGGAATGAAAGGAAAGGAGGAAGAGGAAAGGAAAGGAAAGGAGGGAGAGGGAAGGGAAGGAGGAAGAGAGAAGAGAAGGGAATGAAAGGAAAGGAGGCAGAGGGAAGGGAATGAAAGGAAAGGAGGAAGAGGGAAGGGTAGGGAATGAAAGGAAAGGAGGAAGAGGGAAGGAAAGGAAAGGAGGAAGAGGGTAGGGAATGAAAGGAAAGGAGGAAGAGGGAAGGAAAGGAAAGGAGGAAGAGGGAAGGAAAGGAAAGGAAAGGAGGAAGAGGGAAGGAAAGGAAAGGAGGAAGAGGGAAAGAAAGGAAAGGAAAGGAGGAAGAGGGAAGGAAAGAAAAGGAGGAAGAGGGAATGAAAGGAAAGGAGGAAGAGGGAAGGAAAGGAAAGGAGGAAGAGGGAAGGAAAGGAAAGGAGGAAGAGGGAAGGAAAGGGAATGAAAGGAAAGGAGGAAGAGGGAAGGAAAGGAAAGGAGGAAGAGGGAAAGAAAGGAAAGGAAAGGAGGAAGAGGGAAGGAAAGAAAAGGAGGCAGAGGGAAGGGAAGGAAAGGAAAGGAGGAAGAGGGAAGGAAAGAAAAGGAGGCAGAGGGAAGGGAAGGAAAGGAAAGGAGGAAGAGGGAAGGAAAGGAAAGGAGGAAGAGGGAAGGAAAGGAAAGGAGGAAGAGGGAAGGAAAGGAAAGGAGGAAGAGGGAAGGAAAGGGAATGAAAGGAAAGGAGGAAGAGGGAAGGAAAGGAAAGGAGGAAGAGGGAAAGAAAGGAAAGGAAAGGAGGAAGAGGGAAGGAAAGAAAAGGAGGCAGAGGGAAGGGAAGGGAAGGAAAGGAGGAAGAGGGAAGGAAAGAAAAGGAGGCAGAGGGAAGGGAAGGAAAGGAAAGGAGGAAGAGGGAAGGAAAGGAAAGGAGGAAGAGGGAAGGAAAGGAAAGGAGGAAGAGGGAAGGAAAGGAAAGGAAAGGAGGAAGAGGGAAGGAAAGGAAAGGAAAGGAGGAAGAGGGAAGGAAAGGAAAGGAAAGGAGGAAGAGGGAAAGAAAGGAAAGGAGGAAGAGGGAAGGAAAGAAAAGGAGGCAGAGGGAAGGGAAGGAAAGGAAAGGAGGAAGAGGGAAGGAAAGGAAAGGAAAGGAGGAAGAGGGAAGGAAAGGAAAGGAAAGGAGGAAGAGGGAAAGAAAGGAAAGGAGGAAGAGGGAAGGAAAGAAAAGGAGGCAGAGGGAAGGGAAGGAAAGGAAAGGAGGAAGAGGGAAGGGAAGGAAAGGAAAGGAGGAAGAGGGAAGGAAAGAAAAGGAGGCAGAGGGAAGGGAAGGAAAGAAAAGGAGGAAGAGGGAAGGAAAGGAAAGGAGGAAGAGGGAAGGAAAGGAAAGGAGGAAGAGGGAATGAAAGGAAAGGAGGAAGAGGGAAGGAAAGGAAAGGAGGAAGAGGGAAGGAAAGGGAATGAAAGGAAAGGAGGAAGAGGGAAGGAAAGGAAAGGAGGAAGAGGGAAAGAAAGGAAAGGAAAGGAGGAAGAGGGAAGGAAAGAAAAGGAGGCAGAGGGAAGGGAAGGAAAGGAAAGGAGGAAGAGGGAAGGAAAGAAAAGGAGGCAGAGGGAAGGGAAGGAAAGGAAAGGAGGAAGAGGGAAGGAAAGGAAAGGAAAGGAGGAAGAGGGAAGGAAAGGAAAGGAAAGGAGGAAGAGGGAAAGAAAGGAAAGGAAAGGAGGAAGAGGGAAGGAAAGGAAAGGAAAGGAGGAAGAGGGAAGGAAAGGAAAGGAAAGGAGGAAGAGGGAAAGAAAGGAAAGGAGGAAGAGGGAAGGAAAGAAAAGGAGGCAGAGGGAAGGGAAGGAAAGGAAAGGAGGAAGAGGGAAGGAAAGGAAAGGAGGAAGAGGGAAAGAAAGGAAAGGAAAGGAGGAAGAGGGAAGGAAAGAAAAGGAGGCAGAGGGAAGGGAAGGAAAGGAAAGGAGGAAGAGGGAAGGAAAGAAAAGGAGGCAGAGGGAAGGGAAGGAAAGGAAAGGAGGAAGAGGGAAGGAAAGGAAAGGAGGAAGAGGGAAGGAAAGGAAAGGAGGAAGAGGGAAGGAAAGGAGGAAGAGGGAAGGAAAGGAAAGGAAAGGAGGAAGAGGGAAAGAAAGGAAAGGAGGAAGAGGGAAGGAAAGAAAAGGAGGCAGAGGGAAGGGAAGGAAAGGAAAGGAGGAAGAGGGAAGGAAAGGAAAGGAAAGGAGGAAGAGGGAAGGAAAGGAAAGGAAAGGAGGAAGAGGGAAAGAAAGGAAAGGAGGAAGAGGGAAGGAAAGAAAAGGAGGCAGAGGGAAGGGAAGGAAAGGAAAGGAGGAAGAGGGAAGGGAAGGAAAGGAAAGGAGGAAGAGGGAAGGAAAGGAAAGGAGGAAGAGGGAAGGAAAGAAAAGGAGGCAGAGGGAAGGGAAGGAAAGGAAAGGAGGAAGAGGGAAGGGAAGGAAAGGAAAGGAGGAAGAGGGAAGGAAAGAAAAGGAGGCAGAGGGAAGGGAAGGAAAGGAAAGGAGGAAGAGGGAAGGAAAGGAAAGGAAAGGAGGAAGAGGGAAGGAAAGGAAAGGAAAGGAGGAAGAGGGAAAGAAAGGAAAGGAAAGGAGGAAGAGGGAAGGAAAGGAAAGGAAAGGAGGAAGAGGGAAGGAAAGGAAAGGAAAGGAGGAAGAGGGAAAGAAAGGAAAGGAGGAAGAGGGAAGGAAAGAAAAGGAGGCAGAGGGAAGGGAAGGAAAGGAAAGGAGGAAGAGGGAAGGGAAGGAAAGGAAAGGAGGAAGAGGGAAGGAAAGAAAAGGAGGCAGAGGGAAGGGAAGGAAAGGAAAGGAGGAAGAGGGAAGGAAAGGAAAGGAGGAAGAGGGAAGGAAAGGAAAGGAGGAAGAGGGAATGAAAGGAAAGGAGGAAGAGGGAAGGAAAGGAAAGGAGGAAGAGGGAAGGAAAGGGAATGAAAGGAAAGGAGGAAGAGGGAAGGAAAGGAAAGGAGGAAGAGGGAAAGAAAGGAAAGGAAAGGAGGAAGAGGGAAGGAAAGAAAAGGAGGCAGAGGGAAGGGAAGGAAAGGAAAGGAGGAAGAGGGAAGGAAAGGAAAGGAAAGGAGGAAGAGGGAAGGAAAGGAAAGGAAAGGAGGAAGAGGGAAAGAAAGGAAAGGAAAGGAGGAAGAGGGAAGGAAAGGAAAGGAAAGGAAAGGAGGAAGAGGGAAGGAAAGGAAAGGAAAGGAGGAAGAGGGAAAGAAAGGAAAGGAGGAAGAGGGAAGGAAAGAAAAGGAGGCAGAGGGAAGGGAAGGAAAGGAAAGGAGGAAGAGGGAAGGAAAGGAAAGGAAAGGAGGAAGAGGGAAGGAAAGGAAAGGAAAGGAGGAAGAGGGAAAGAAAGGAAAGGAGGAAGAGGGAAGGAAAGAAAAGGAGGCAGAGGGAAGGGAAGGAAAGGAAAGGAGGAAGAGGGAAGGGAAGGAAAGGAAAGGAGGAAGAGGGAAGGAAAGAAAAGGAGGCAGAGGGAAGGGAAGGAAAGGAAAGGAGGAAGAGGGAAGGAAAGGAAAGGAGGAAGAGGGAAGGAAAGGAAAGGAGGAAGAGGGAATGAAAGGAAAGGAAGAAGAGGGAAGGGAAGGGAATGAAAGGAAAGGAAGAAGAGGGAAGGGAAGGAAAGGAGGAAGAGGGAAGGGAAGGGAATGAATGGAAAGGAGGAAGAGGAAAGGAAAGGAGGAAGAGGGAGGGAAAGGGAATGAAAGGAAAGGAGGCAGAGGGAAGGGAATGAAAGGAAAGGAGGAAGAGGAAAGGAAAGGAAAGGAGGAAGAGGGAAGGGAAGGAAAGGAGGAAGAGGGAAGGGAAGGGAATGAATGGAAAGGAGGAAGAGGGAAGGAAAGGGAATGAAAGGAAAGGAAGAAGAGGGAAGGGAAGGGAATGAAAGGAAAGGAAGAAGAGGGAAGGGAAGGAAAGGAGGAAGAGGGAAGGGAAGGGAATGAATGGAAAGGAGGAAGAGGAAAGGAAAGGAGGAAGAGGGAGGGAAAGGGAATGAAAGGAAAGGAGGCAGAGGGAAGGGAATGAAAGGAAAGGAGGAAGAGGAAAGGAAAGGAAAGGAGGAAGAGGGAAAGAAAGGAAAGGAAAGGAGGACGAGGGAAGGAAAGGAAAGGAAGAAGAGGGAAGGGAAGGGAAGGAAAGTTTAAAGCAGGGCTATCTAACTTGGCCACTTCAACTCCCAGAATTCCCCAGCCATGCCGGGAATTGAAGCCCGGTGGTCTTACACCTTGCAAACGAGGTTGCCCACCCCGGCTCTCCAGAGTCCCATTCGGAGCGTCCTGATCATCCAACCAAGCCCTCCGCGGCTTTGAACTGCGGCAGCCTCGCCCCTTCCCCCCCCCCCCCCCCCCAGCCAAGCCGAAGTCCCGGGCAGAGCCCCGCCCCTGTGGCAAGCGCGTGCACGCGCGCATGCATGAACCCTGCCGGGCACCGGCCGGGTTGGTCTTCCCTTCCGGGTTGCCCTGCGCGTCCCCGCTGCTGCTGCTGCTGCTGGTGATCCCATCATGATTTTCTTGCTGGCTTTCTTTGCCAGCATCTTCCAGACAGGTGAGCCCAGGGAGGCGAGGGAAGGCGCCAGGTGGGTGTCCCAGTCACCGCTTCACCGTGGTTGGGTCTTCTGCTCTCCCTTGGCCATCCCCCAAGCTGTCTGTCAAGGCTTCCATCCAGACCCCCCCCCCTTTAGTCCTTTCTGGATCCGTCTCAGGATATTGGGAGGGGGGGATTTTCTTCCTCTCCCCACGTGCAAAACGACCCCAACCCTCATTCCTGAGTCCAGAAAGGGGATTGGAAGCCCCCCCCCCTCACCTTTTTGCAAACACCCCTTAACGCCTCTTCAAGGTTAATTTTTCAGCAAGCCGGGCTGGCTTAAGAAGAAATTTTAAATGTTTTAATTGGTTTGTATTTTTAATTTTGGGCCAAATTTATATATATTTTAATCGTTTTTAATATTTGTATTTCATGTTTTTTTAATTCTGGCTGTACACCGCCCTGAGTCCTCAGGGAGAAGGGCGGTATATAAATTTAAAAATAAATAAATAAATAAATAAATAAATAAATAAATAAATAAATAAATAAATAAATAAATAATCTGGAATTAAAAAGGTGAGGGGGGGGCTCCAAGATCACTTTCAGAGGAGAGGGATTTCACCTTTTCTCCACCCCATTGGGCTGGGCAGCAGGAAGGAGGGCGATGAGGCTGCGGTTTACGGGAGGCCCCTTGGGGACCGCTGGCCTTGAGCTAATTCCTTAAAAACACCTTGACATCCTTGCTGCCAACAAGCAGCTCTCCACCCTTTTTCCCCCATGGAGCTATGGTGGCTTGAAAGGAAGATGCTTGTCAACGCACAAGCGATTACAGGTAGTCCTTGATTTACAACCACCAAAAAAACTGGAATGTTCCTCCTTTTAAGTGGTGCAGTTGTTAACACAAAGATGTCCTATGACTGCAACTTGCCACTTGCCACTTGTTTTTGCTTGTAAGCTGGGAAGATCATGAATGGTCTTGAAAAAACAGCGCTTTAAAAAAAAAAGTGACTTGTGACTTGATCCTTACAAACATCACTTCGTTCCCCCCATCGTCACGTGTTCCAAATTCAGGTCCTTGGCAACCGGCATGTATTTACCGCAGTGGTGGCATCTTGGCATCACATGATTGGCATTTGCAACCTTCTCAGCCGGTTGTCCCAAAGGTGTGTTAGGAAGAAATATCCTTCTGGGTTCAGCTCCAAGTGGGGAAAAAGACACTGGAAACATGGAGACTGCTTGGAGAGATGGTTTAATGGTGGACAGGATCACATGATGTAATCTTCCCAGGTGCCATGTGGTGAGTCTCTGTTGCTAGATGGGTCCTATTGTGTTAGTTTCTGTTGCTAGATGGGTCCTATTGTGTTGCAGATGATGGTCCATTGACAAAGATTGAGTTTCTGCCTCTGGCCCATTGACAAAGGGTGGGGGGGCAGGAAGATGGGAGCTGCTTCCTCTTTAAAACATGCTTCTCCATTTCTCATCCAAGGAAACATAATATTCTGCCTTTTTAATATTTCTCAAAATATTTCATTCCTCTAGGAAAGCGGTGGGTGCTAACTTCCTATAGGTGCTTTTTTTTTCAAGAGGCAACAGGACTGTCTTGGTTTTTCTTGGAAGACATTTCACTTCTCATCTGAGAAGCTTCTTCAGCTCTGCGTGAATGTCCTCCCGTTCCCCACCATCCCGTCAGAGCCGAAGAAGCTTCTTGGATGAGTGGAGAAACGTCTTCGAAGAAAAACCAAGAAAGTCCAGTTCTCTCCTGGAAAAAAGCACCTTTGGAACAGCCATGATCTGGAGGACTGAGAATCTTTGTAAACATTTTTGACAAGCAAAGTTAATGGGGAGGGGGAGCTGGATTCACTTAAAGAGGACATGATTCATTTAACGACTGCAGTGAGTCACAACAAGCATGGCAAGAAAGATGATAGAATTGGGCACAACTCCCAGAACAACTGCCTTGCTTAGTAGAAATTCTGGACCCCATTGTGGTTGTAAACTGAAGACTATCTATAATGAGAATGACTTGGTGTATCTGGGCTTACCAAACCAACAATGGGCATTAGATGTTACCAATAAAGGAGAATATTTGTAGCTTAGTGTTGAAATGAGAGGGGTCCTTGGTGCTCTCTGAGCTTGGTTGTTTTCTTGCAGACGTGTCATTACCCAGCTAGCTAACATCATCAGTGTTGGAAGGGGTGAGGTTTGCTCTTGGTTCCTTGAACATTCTCCTCTAGCACTGATGATGTTACCTACTTAGGATAATGAAACGTCTGCAAGAAAACAACCAAGCTCAGAGAGCACCAAGGACCCTCCATTCTTTGTATCTTGCCAGGGCATAACGCCTGTTTCTTGTTTCCAGCTTTTACGGGCGTGAACGAACGCACTTTCCTTGCCATCAAGCCAGATGGGGTACAGCGGCATCTGGTTGGCGAGATCATCCGGCGCTTTGAGAAGAAAGGCTTCAAACTGGTGGCGATGAAGCTCATGCAGGTGAGAACAGCCATGGGAGCCCCCAGGTAGCACTCGGGGACTCCGGCTGAACTTGGCCTCATTATGGGCATCCTGGTCTTTTTAAAAAAAATTAGAGGTGTGCGAACGAAGCCTTATTGAAATTCACTGATCGAAATAATACCCCTGTCTTTAAATGCAACGCAGGTCGGTTAACAGAAATTATAACAAATGAAGGCAAAATGTACGTGTCCCAGGATAATGTTGCAGGATCCAATCTGGGCCAGTCACTGGGACCAGAGGTTTTGTCTTCCGAGCGTCTCTCTAGCACAGGGGTCTCCAACCTTGGCAACTTTACGACTTGTGGACTTCAATTCCCAGAATTCCTCAGCCAGGAATTCTGGGAGTTGAAGTCCACAAGTCGTAAAGTTGCCAAGGTTGGAGACCCCTGCTCTAGCAAACTCTGCTAGAGAGAGATTTCCTGAGGATGGGAAAGTCCAAAAGCTGAGAAGACTAAACCCCTGGGTCCAAGTGACTGACCCAGATTGGGTCCTGCGAAAATGGAAATACAATAAATTAGATCAAAAGCCTAAAAATGGCCATGAAGGAAACTCTGCGGCCAACGAGCATGTCCTCAACTATTTCGCTGATTTTTTTCATGCCTGCGAAAATAGCCAAGCCTGAAGGACTTTCTAAAAAGCCAGCAGAATCGGAGCCAACAGTAACCTTGAGCGGTATGGTGTGCCCAAGCGCCAACTTCTATTATTTAATTGTCCCTTTCCCTTAACTAGCTGCCATTTTGCAGGTCAAGGATTCTGTCCGGTGTTTCCCAACCTCAGCAACTTTTAAGAAGAGTAGACTTCATCTCTACTCTTCATAAGAGCTGCGTTGGCGCAGTGGTTAGAGTGAAGCACTACAGGCTACTTCTGCTGACTGCTGGCTGCCTGCAATTTGGCAGTTCGAATCTCACCAGGCTCAAGGTTGACTTAACCTTCCATCCTTCCGAGGTGGGTAAAATGAGGACCCAGATTGTTGGGGGGGGCAAGAGGCTGACTCTGTAAACCACTTAGAGGGGGCTGAAAAGCACTGTAAAGCAGTATATAAGTCTAAGTGCTATTGTTATTGCTATCTCCCAGAATTGCCCAGCGAGTTGACATGCTGGCTGGGGGAATTCTAGGAGTGGAAGTCCATCCATCTGAAAAGTTGCTAAGGTTGAGAAAAAACAGATCGAATCAAAACTCATTATGATTATTTGAGTCTTCCTCTGGTTTGGTGATTCTTGGTGCAGATAACAATTACCATCGTTCTATATCCGCTCCTCATTTACCATTTCATTCCTACAGGATTCAGACAAAACGCCAGATAGATATCAAATGTAGAGATCTAATCTGGCCGACACAGGTCTTTTTTATCCCTTATCTTGTATTATCGGTATTGTAGTTTCTTATAAAATTATTAATTATTAATATATCTTATTAAATTATTATTCTGATGTGGTGGCTCAGTGGCTAAGATGCTGAGCTTGTCGATCGAAAGATCTGTAGTTCAGCCGTTCGAATCACTAGTGCTGCGTAACGGGGTGAGCTCCCGTTACTTGTCCCAGCTTCTGCCAACCTAGCAGTTCGAAAGCACGTTAAAAAATGCAAGTAGAAAAATAGGGACCACCTTTGGTGGGAAGGGAACAGCGTTCTGTGCGCCTTTGGCGTTTAGTCATGCCGGCCACATGATCACGGTGACGTCTTCAGACAGCACTGACTCTTCGGCTTAGAAACAGAGATGAGCACCACCCCCTAGAGTCGGGAACGACTAGCACATATATGCGAAGGGAATCTTTTTAGCTTCTTATCCACACTGTAGAACGTGTGACCTTATTAAAAAAAAAGTCTCTTCTTTTGAACTTTCAATTACACGTTGAAGGTGATTTTGGTGATGGAGCCGCTCATCCTTCTAATTCCTTCCCAATCTGCAGGTGAGAATGTTAGAATCCCGTGTTTTTACAAACGTCTGTATTGATTGCATCTGATGTATCTTCTGCTCAGGCTTCGGAAGAGTTGCTGAAAGAACATTACGCCTCTCTCCGTGAGCGTCCTTTCTTCAGCCGCTTGGTGAAATTCATGAGTTCGGGACCGATTGTGGCCATGGTGAGGAACAGAAATGCGAGAGGCTAAATTTTAGCCTTAATGTTAATATCACTTTATAATGCCTTGGTAAGGCCACACTTGGAATACTGCATTCAGTTTAGGTCGCCACAATGCAAAAAAGATGTGGAGACTCTAGAAAGAGTGCAGAGAAGAGCAACAAAGAGGATTAGGGGACTGGAGGCTAAAACATATAAAGAACGGTTGGGAATGTCTAGTTTAATGAAAAGAAGGACTAGGGGAGACATGATAGCAGTCTTCCAATATCTCAGGGGCTGCCACAAAGAAGAGGGAGTCAAGCTATTCTCCAAAGCACCTGAAGGCAGGACAAGAAGCAATGGGTGGAAACTTTTGGGTAGCTGCTGTAAGAGATCCACCAAAGTTGTTGCTGTTGACCATTCTTCTTCGTTCACTTTCCGTAGGTCTGGCAAGGGCAGGAGGTAGTCAAAACTGCACGCATGATGATTGGGGAAACCAACCCAGCCGATTCGAAACCTGGAACCATCCGAGGAGATTTCTGCATTGAAGTGGACAAGTGAGTTGAATTGTCATTAGTCCTCGGCATACAACCCCAATTGAGCCCAAGATTTCTGGGCTAAGTGAGACATTTGTCAAGTGAGTCTTGCCCCATTTTACTACCTTTCTTGACATCGTTGAATCATCACACGTGCAGGAACACGTGCAGTGAATCTGGCTTTTTGTTGTGACCTAGGCTTCCTGAGTCATTAAAACACACGAGTAGTCCTAAAAACCGTTTTTATTGCTACAGCTGTGAATTACGTTCATTCACAGCTGAGTCCCAATTAGTTGCAAAAAGTCCTTCGGGAGAAGTCCTTTGGGATAATCACCAACCTTTATCTCCTTTGACACTCTGCCAAAGACCTACTTGGCAAAGCCACACGGAGTCCAGAATCAAACAGAGATGCCGACTGGGAACAGAATTAACAATCTTGCTTTCCTGCAAAAGGCCCACTGCTCCTCTTTTAAGCCTTATGGGAGGAGGGGCCAATCATCTCCAGGCCTTACTCCCGAGTCATCCCTTTTGTTTTAACTGTTCTTGCCTTCTGGCAGCTCTGCGCATGTGTGCACTAGGAACAGGCTCCCCCTGTTCCTCTGCAAGGTCTGACTCTGGAGGCTCCGGAGGCAGCACGCACCTCCCAGATGGCCCCCTCTCTGCCTCCAAGGCAGAGCCCTCGTCCAAGCCTTCCCCAGACTCCAGGACTGGCCCATATTCCTCCTCACTGTCTGACTCTATTTTGAAGATATCGGCCTGGCAGCTCTCCAAGCCAGATAAGGTCTGTGACGGTAAATTCTCCCTTGAAAGACTTTGCCGAAGGTGAATGAGAGGAATTCCAAGTGTTTGTTTAATAAAAGGGGTTTTGTCGGGACCAGGATTCTGCTTCATGCTTTTTGGGGAAGCCTGGGTCAGAACAGTAGGGCTATAAGGAACTGCGTAACCTAGAGGGAGGTGATCCTTGTCTTGTACGTAATACATTTCTCTCCGAATACATTCAACTTCCTCTTACACTACCGTTTCTTTCTCTGCAGGAACGTGATTCATGGCAGTGATTCGGTGGAGACCGCTCAGCGAGAAATTGCACTCTGGTTTCGTTCTGAGGAGCTGATCTGTTCTTCGAAAGATAGCAAAGAGCACTGGATTTACGAATAACCATTAAAAAATGAAATCTCAGGGGTTGCTCTTGGGGTCCGGACTTCCCCCATCTGGGAATCTTCTTGAATGTATTGCACACTGACTCGTGTCAAATAAGAACCTTGGTTGAGAAAACCTGTTCCAGCTATTGAGTCGAATATTAATTAGAATAATATCCGTGAGCTACGAAAGCACAAACACACAGAAGTCTTCCAAACAGATATTATTCTTCAAATGTCCCTCTTACATTAAGTTTTTCACTCCCATTTCTTATTTGGCTTGTTTCGTTGCTTGAACTGTCTGGCCAAAGCTGGGGAACGTTTCTTTAATCTTTCATCTAAATTCTCCAAAAATTCACTCCCAAGATAAAAAGAGAGTAATGTAGCTGCTGTTTGACTGCCAAGCAACGAAAATAACTTGTTCCCAATTAATAGGAGGCAGAGGGAACAAAGCCTTATGATCAATGTTTTTTGGAGTTTGTTTGTTTTTTTTTCAGTTTAAATGCCAAGGCTAATCTCATTCTCTTTAAGGGGCAAGAAAGAGTGATGGTTGAAAAGGCAGACTTTCTGGCACTGTAGTTTGATTTTTTTTCCCCCACCTGTCTAAAAAAGTATTAAAAACTCACTTTAGAGTTTTTAATACTTCAGAATCGGCAGAATTGGGAGCATAAAAATGTATGGAAAAAAATGTATAGAACAGGGAACAAATGAATGCCTGCTTAAAAGAGAGAGATCTGCAAGATTTTTAGATTTCTTATGCTATTAAGTTACCAACTGGAATGCTGGAATGAGAGACGCACAGCTCTTATTTGCAAATATTTTCCAAGGATATTTGTTTGTCTGTACAAGCCTATTGCTTTTCAACATAGCATTTTTTAATTTTTTTTTTTTTTTTGTAAAATAAACGTGGGAAAGATACCCATTTTCATTCCTCCGGTTTTCAGAGAGGTTGTGTAATTAGAGTTTGTGGATTGCTGAATTTGTTGGAAGACAAAGAAGAATAGGACTGCCACCTTGAGGGATTGTGAACCAGTAGTAAAAAAAAAAAAAAGTTACCAGTTCAGGCAAACCGGTAGTTAAAAAGCTATCAGTTTGGGCTAACTGGTATTTCCGATGATCAGCTGTGCTGTGTGGTTTATTGATTGAATCTAAATCACGTGGCACATCTGTTTCCCCCCCACACCGCTGTTCTACTTACCTTGTCAAGCCTCCTTTTTCTGCGTGCAGCATGCATTTGGCGCTCACTGCTCATGCGTGGCCAACACTGATAGGGAAAGCCATTAGTACAGTACATAAAAAAGAGAACAAACCCCCTTCTGGCACTGATGATGGTATCTAGTTGGGTCACGAGATGTCTGCAAGAAAACAACTCGCCTTAGAGAGCACTAAGGGCTCCACGATATGTACCAGAATCAGGGGTGGGATTCAGCCGGTTCGGACAAACCGGATGTTAATTTTAATCTGGTTCGCCGAACCGGTAGTTGCAAGGACTGGCTCACCCCGTCCCACCCTTTCCAGGAGCCTCCACTCAGCCCATTTTGGATTCCAGGTAAGTGCAGCGCCCGTGTGGAGGCTCTGGGAGAGTGAAAAACAGGCTTCCCAGAAGTTCTGGAAGTCTGGAAACGGGCCTGTTTCCAGCCTCTGGAGGGCTTCTGGAGCCTGAGGGAGGCCGTTTTCACCCTCCCAGAGGCTTGAGGGAAGCCCCTGGAGCCTGGGGAGGGCAAAAAATGGGCCTCTCGGAAGTTCCGGAAATCTGGAAATGGGCCCATTTGCAACCTCCGGAGGGCCTCCGGAGCCCGGGGAGGCCATTTTTACCCTCCTGTAGGCTCGAGGGAAGCCTCCAGAGGGCAACCCCCCCTTGCACTGTGGTGCGGGTGGCCGAGTAGGCCACGCCCACCCAGCAACCGGGCAGCGAGCTGGTTGCTAACATTTTTCAATCCCACCCCTGCTTAGAACTCTCGATACACACTTGACAATGTCATTTTTTCCACTTGTGTATTCCAGTTAGAAACGGGGGTCTCTCTCTCTCTCTCTCTCTCTCTCCTTGGCATGTGGGAGACTTCCCATCTTTCTCAGGGGTTCAGCAAGGCGCTCACAACCCGTGACGATAATAACATTTTTATTACATACAGAACAGATAATGGTTTTCAGTTTGTTTGGTAGCACGGAAGGGAGAAAGCAAGGGAGGGGTTGGTTTTCATAACAGCCGTCTCTTTACATCTTTCAAACAAAACAGCAGAGTTTACAGCCTTCAAGACACATTATTATTTTTTTTTTAAAAATCCTTTTATAACGTACAAGTCAACTTTACATACATCACAGTGGAATTGCAGCAGGAAAGGTGTCTCTGTGAGGTCCCTCAGTCAGCGTTTCTCCAGGCTGGCTGATAAGCCCCTAAAAAAGGAGCCCATTCTTTGGGTGCTGTTTTCCTTCACTGTCTCCTCCTCCTCCTCCTCCTCCACGCCATTCCCACGTGTGTGCTTCTTTTCAACATGCTCCCAACTGCAAAAGGCTTGGGAGCAGATGCAGCAGACAAGCACGGTTAGGACTAGTAAACGGCCAGAAAAATGAGAGAGGCCGGAGGCTTCATCAAACTTTAAAAACAAAGAAAGAAACAAACTCGGTTTCAAATGTATGTAAGGACAGGATATGCTCTCGTGCCTTATGCTATTTGTTTCTGCTTGTTTATTTATTTTTCTTTGCAGAGTTTCTTAACTTCGGCCACTTTTAAGACGTGTCCGCCTCAACTCAACCTAGAATTCTCCACGATTTGAAATCCAAATTTCTTTAAAGTAGCCGAGAAACATTGTTGTAGGGTACCCAGCCTAAGCGTGCACGCTCTCTCTCTCTCTCTCTTAATATATATATATGTTTGTTTGTTCATTCTCCCCTTGGGAAAAATGCAGTGCATTTGCCCAGAAGCAAATCCCATCGAACTAAGAACAGCTTACTTTCTGAGACACGAATAACATTGCGGCTTCAATCAACTCTTTCGTTTTTAATCATGGAGCCAATTTTGTTGGCTTGATGGGTTTGTCATGCTCTATCGACCTTCCTCAACTTGCTACCGTTCGTGTTAGAAGTACAACTTTTTTTGAATTCCTTTTTTGAAGGCCAACTGAATTTAAGAGCTTTTGGGAAAGGTAGTCCTGATAAGTCTAGGTAGCACCTGGCGAACCACAGCTGATCTCCAAAAGCCAAAGCAGATCAGACTGGCATAGGAGACCACCAACTCACCCCAGGGGTGTAGGCCAGACCTGAGTAGTTGAAAGAAGGGGAAGAAGAAGCCAAGACGGATGTGTCGATGAAGACCTCTAGAAGCTGACCTTAACTCACTGGGGGAAATCGCCTTTATAGACCCAGCTTAGGCAGCCAGCTGGGGAAGGCTAGAAAAGGATACTTAGACCATCTGGGATGGTCCTGGGATCTGATCAAGTTCATCAGCCATTTGAAACGCCTCCAAACACTGTATCTTTATAGAAGATAAAGTTCATCTCCTTAGCAGCTTTTCTGGACCTCATCAGACTCTTAACACTGTCCTCATCTGCCTCAGATTTCTTTTGCTACTTCTACAAGTCCTAGTCTAAGAAGGAAGGGCTTTCTAAGAACCTCCAGCTGTCCTTCACTTCCCCTCTTCCCTACTTCCTTCTCCCGGACAATTGGCCTCTCTCTCTACACATTCCACTCTTACATTCTCTGACCCATTTGTCTTCCATATTTGTTTGATTTCTCCTAGTTTTCTACCCTGATTTTTCTCTTTCCAAGATAGATAAGTTGAAAGATTTTGTGACTTATATTCCTGCAGCTCCCAGCAGAACACTCCCAGATACATCGAAGATGGTTTCACCCTCTAAAATATCTATCCACTCTGGAATACTGCAATATTTCAAGGCGGAAGAAGTTCAGATTTTTCTGGCTTGCGGTAGTCAAGATCCCAAACACTCATCTGGTAAACCCTTATTATCTTTACTGCATCTCTATCCTTCTGCACCAACAAAGAGCCCAGAACGGTTTCCAGACTGGTGCCTAAACCGCGGTGAACCCACCAGTGCCCAATTAAAATAAATTTAGTGATGGGAACTCATCCTGTGCCCAGAGCCCATATTCTACATACAATGCCAACTGCTGACATGTGACTATAATTCCCAAACATACCTGCAAACCTTCCTGGTAGAGATTTTAAGATACTTTAGCCAAGTTCAGATCGCTCCCAAATTCGTGCCTGGACCTCACAGAATAATTGTGAAGGAGAAAGGACAAGGGATGTTAGTTGCTCTCAAAAACATCTCGCTCATACTGGCTTTGGAGACCAATCCAAGTGTCGACACAGTTTCCATGGTGGCAAAAGGGAGTAAGCCAGTTAAGCAGTTCATAGGTACTTTTCTCCATGCAGGTAGGGAGGAAGGAAGGAAGAGAAGGAGGGGGCTGCCTTGGAAAAGTTGTCCAATCCTTCTGAGCCAAGGGTATGGTCTTCCTTTGTGTCTTGACTTCTGATGCAATAGACTTCATCCCAAAATTCCCTCCAACCAGAAAGCCAACGGTAACCCCAGCCAGTCTAGACAAGTCCCACAATCTCAAGACCCATCACTGTAAACCTGGAGAGGGAGGGAGCCACTGGATGGCACAGGAATGGTTGTAGTTATCTGGGATCAGACAGGCCAGCAGTAGGAATGATGCAAAAGTTCTGTATGTACATATTGGCATTCGGGAAGTGGGTGTCAGTAGAAGGGAGAAAATTATACTGGCAGGAAGAGGAAGAGAGGTTCATTCCGGGATGTAGGACACCTGCCAGACGATGATGTGGCTTCGTTCAGCTTTGGAGAGGATCGGCTTCACTT
The DNA here is from genome assembly GCF_059756535.1 of Pantherophis guttatus. Lineage (NCBI taxonomy): Eukaryota > Metazoa > Chordata > Lepidosauria > Squamata > Colubridae > Pantherophis > Pantherophis guttatus. The sequence goes on along the minus strand of NC_142076.1, from coordinate 13,161,372 downwards.
GGGCAACATCGCCCGTGTTTTCTTCGGTCTCGTCGTCTTCTCCGTCCCCTTTAGAAGGAAGAGGAACAAAAGAATAGAGCAAGGGTGTCAAACTCGATTTCATTGAGGGCCGCATCAGGGTTGTGTTTGACCTCTGGGGGGCTGGGAGCTTGGCCGGGGGAGCGTGGCTAGCATGACATCACTCACATTGGGGGGGGGCACCTGTGGTGGCCCAAGTATTCTGCCAGCGAAAACAGGATCACGAGCTCCGTTTTCGGCTGCGACGGCCTCTTGCAGTCCTCTGCCCATGAAAATGGCACTCGGAAAGGCCGCATGCAGCCCTCCCGAGCTCCGTTTTTGCTGGCAGAGGCATCGCGGGGCGGTCCTTCGCTGTTTCCAGGGTGGCCCTGTGGGCCAGATCTAACCATGGGCCAGATTTGGCCCACATGCCTTGAGTTTGACACCCCTGGAATAGAGCGTCAAGGGGTTCCGTTCTCAGAAAAATTCACCAAACAGACAATCAAATACCAACCCTGTTGAGATCTTGGATTTACACAAGAGAGCTTTTTACTATCAAGGAATGTATGTTTTGCAACCTTCTGACGAGCAAAGTCAGTGGGGAAGCCAGATTCCCTTAACAACCGTGTTACTAACTTAACTGCAATGATTCACTTAACAACTGTGACAAGAAAGGTCATAAAACAGGGCAAAATTCACTTAACAAATGTTTCCCTTAACAACATAAAGCTTGGGCTCAATTGTGGTCCTAGGTTGAGAACTACCTGCATAGCAA